>NW_019154119.1:162707-318244 GCF_002288905.1 Enhydra lutris kenyoni | reverse complement strand
AGAGAGAGAGGAAGGGAAGCAGGCTCCCTGCAGAGCAGAGAGCCCGATGCGGGACTCGATCCCAGGACCCTGGGATCATGACCTGAGCCGAAGGCAGTGGCTTAACCCACTGAGCCACCCAGGCGCCCTACATTTAAAAAATTTTTAAAAAGATTTTGTCAGAGAGCCAGGCAAGTACCCATTTTTAAATTTTTTAAAGATTTTATTTTATTTTATTTATATTTTAAGATTTTATTTGAGAGAGAGAGCACAGGTGCAGGAGTGAGGCAGAAGGAGAGGGAAAGGGAGAAGCAGACTCCCCAGTGAGCACAGAGCTCCACGTGGGGCTTGACCGCAGGACCCTAGTATCATGACCTGAGCCAAAATCAAGAGTCTGACACTTAACCAACTGAGTCATGCAGGTGCCTCTTAAGATTTTATTTTTAATGGTTGTTATTATTGCAACTACTATGCATATTTCTGTACGAGTGTTTGTGTAGACATAGGTTTTCATTAGATAAATATTTAGGATTGGAATTGATAGGACGCATGGTAAATATATGTTTAACTTTCTAAAAAAACTGCCAAATAGTTGTCTTTATGTGTTAGAATTCCAGTTGATCTACGTCCTCTCCAAAATTTAGTATTATCAGTCCTCTTAAACGTAGTTATTCTAATGAGTCTTCAGTGTGGTTATAAATTTATATTTCCATTCTGACTAATGATGTTGGGCACCTTAATGTGCTTATTGGCCAAACAAATATCTTCTTTCAGAAAATGTATCTTTGAATCCTTTGTCCATGTTTTAATGACAATGAGTTATAAAAATTTTCTAAGTACTTTAGAGACAAATCATTTGTCAGATATATGGATTGTGAAGATTTTCTTTCAGTCTGTGGTTTTTCTTTTCATTGACTTAATTTCTTCAAGTTTCGAAATGTTGTGAAGCTCAATTCAGCATTTATTTCTTTTATGAGTTATGCCTTTTGTATCATAGTTAAGACCTTTCTTAATCCAAGACAGCAAAGAGTCCATCTGCAATTTTAATCCTCCTTTGCCCTGTAATATAATATAGCCAGAGGTTCTGGGTATTAGGAGTGGATATCTTTGGGGAGTCATTATTCTGCCTACCATGTATGTCCATTATCAGAATGAAGAACTGCTCTTCTGTTCCTACTTTGCTGAGTGTTTTTTTCTTGTTTTTTAAAAAATTTATTTTTTATTTTATTTTAATTTTTATTTATTTTGTGAAAAATTTTCTTATTTGATTATAGTTGACACACAATATTACATTATTTTCAGGCATACAACATAGTGATTCAAGATCTCTATGTTATGCCATGCTCACCAAAGTGTAGCTACCATCTATTGCCCTATAACTCTATTACAATACATTGACTATATTCTCTATGCTGTGCCTTTCATTCCAGTGATTTATTTATTCCATAACTGGGAGACTATATCTTCCTCAACCCTTCACCCATTTTCTGAGTGTATTTTATCAAGACACATACTATTTACTGTTTGCTTCCCACACTGTGAAGTGTTTTACACTTACTATGTCATTTAACTCTTACCTATGACATGATTATCATCCTCAATTTACAGAGGAGGAACTGAGGCTTGGAAAAATGAAATAACCTCCCCAGAGTAATATAACTAATACTTAGGATTAGAATTGATGGGCCATATGGTACAGCAGAAGTAAAATTTGAACAGAAATACATTAAAACTAAAAGCCAGTGTTTTAGTAATTACCAAAATAAATTTGAGTTTGAATGTTCTTCATTTTCTGCACAAGGTCATCCACTTATCTCTTTATTCTTATTTTAAAATTTTATTTATTTGACACAGAAAGAGAGCGAGAGCACAAGCAAGGGGAGTGGGAGAGGGAGAAGCAGGCTCCCTGCTGAGCTGAGCGCCCAATGCGAGACTCCATCCCGGGACTCTGGGATCATGACCTGAGCAGAAAGCATATGCTTAACTGACTGAGCCACCCAGGCACCCCATCCACTTATCTTTTTAAACAGTTTTATTGAGACATAATTCACATACCTTACAATTCACTAATTTAAGGTGTTATAATTCAATAACTTTTAGTATATTCTCAGAATTTTATATCCAACATTACAATTCTAGAACATTTTCATTATCCCCAAAGAGAATCTGTACTCCTTAACTATTACCCCTAACCCCAATCCCCCCCACCCCTACGCAACCACTAATCTACTGTCTCTACAGACTTGCCTATTCTGAATATTTCATATAAATGGAATTACAATATGTGGTTGTCTATAAATGACTTCTTTTACTTAGCATAAGATTTTCAAGATTTATCCCTGTTGTAGCATGTATCTGCCCTTCATTACTTTTTATTGCCAAATAATATTTCAGTATATGGATATACCAAATTTTACTTGTTCTTGTGGATTAGAACTTCTTCATTTTTGGCTATTATGAATGATGCTGCCATGACCATTAGTGTAGAAGCTTTTGTGTGGACATATATTTCATTTCCCTTTGGCATGTACGTAGGAGTAAAATTGATAGATCATACAGATCATTTGAGTAAATGACATACTGTTTTCCTAAGCAGTGGCACTACTTTACATTAATGAGGATAGTGTGTGATGGTCCCAATTTCTCCACATCGTTTAAAAAAAGGATTTTTAAAATTTATTTGAGAGAGACAGAGAGTTCAGAAGCTGGTGCAGGGGAAAGCCAGAAGAAGAAGCAGGCTCCCCACTGAGCAGGGACCCCCTGATGCAGGGCTCCATCCCAGGACCCTGGGATCACGACCTCAGCTAAAGGCAGACGGTTAACTGATTGAGCCATCCAGGCATCCCATCTCCACATCCTTGTCAACACTTGTTATTATCTGTCTTTCCTACTACAACCATCTTTATTGTGTGTAAAGTGGTATCTCATTTTGTTTGCATTCATTTGTTCTTTCACTTACTCATTTATTTTTTATGTAAAAAATAAATAAGTGCTACCCTACAGCCCAGCAATTGCACTACTAGGTATTCACCCCAAAGATACAGATGTAGTGAAAAGAAGGACCATATTCACCCCAATGTTCATTCCAGCAATGTCTACAATAGCCAAACTGTGGAAAGAGCAGAGATGCCCTTCAACAGATGAATGGCTAAAGAAGATGTGGTGCATATATACAATGTAATATTACTCAGCCATCAGAAAGGATGAATACCCACCATTTGCCTTGATGTGGATGGAACTGGAGGGAATTATGCTGAGTGAAATAAGTCAAGCAGAGAAAGATAATTATCATATGGTTTCACTCATGTGGAACATAAGGAATGGCGCAGAGGACCATAGAGGAATGGAATGGGAATGGGAATGGAATGGGAAAACTGAATGGGAAGAAATCAGAGGGAGATAAATCATGAGAGACTCTGGACTCCAGGAAACAAATAGGGTTATAGAGGGGAAGGGGGTTGGAGAATGGGGTAACCAGGTGATGGTTATTAAGGAGGGCACATGTGGTGATGAGTACTGGGTGTTATACACAACTGATGAGTCGTTGAAAAGTACATCAAAAACTAATGATGTACTAGATGCTGGCTAATTGAACATGTTGAAAAAATAAATAAGTTAGTAGATAAATAGAACAATGACATATTTGTGATAAGTGCTAGGAAAGAAATAATCAGGGTACTATAATAGAGATTGACATGGTAGCCAAGGAATCTAGAAAGTTTACATTTAAGCTGGGGTCTTAAGGGTGAATTTAACCATCCCTAAAAGTACCAGGAAAGAACCTTCCGAGCAGAAGGAAACAAGCACAGAGCCTTAGAGGTAAGAAAGATCTTGGCTAATTTTTAAAAAATGAAAAAAAAAAAAAAAGCCAGAATAACAGATTGCAAGCAGGAGAGTGACATGAAAGGAGCCTGGAGAGGTAAGCAAGAGATAGTAAGGAATTTGGATTTTACCCTAAATACAGTGGGAAGCCATGGAAGATTCTACATTAAACATGGGTGACACGGTGTTTGTGTTTTAAAAGGTTGCTTTAGCCGCTCCATTGTAAAACCAGTGGAAAAGTGACTGCAGTTGTTCACGTGAGAGATAATAGGAACTTGAATATGAGTGGTGGTATCAAAGATGGAGAGAAGTGCTTTCCAGCTCTGTGTGAGAGGAAGAACAAGCAAGACTGGATGGGACTCTGGTAAGTGACAGACAAGAGTCAGTAATGGCACTGAAGTTTCTGGCTTTAATGATGAAGTGAATGAGGGTGCCATTTACCAAAATAGAACACCAACAAGTGAAAAATGAATGAGCAATGGTATGGCATACTGGTCCTTATGTAATGACCCTACAATGTGCTTAAATACATTCTGAGAGCTTTCAATTCCGTTTTTCCAGATTTACCATCCATTCCTTTAAGTGTACACAACATCTGCTTCCTTGGCTATAAATTTAATGACAGTTGCCTGGGGTCAGGGATTTATTTACCTTTACATTACAGTTTTTGTATTATATTCTTCTCTCACTAGCATTAACTAAAAATTGAAAACACTTCCTTTCATTCCCATTCAGATGTCTCTCCTACCCACTACTTAGATCCTGTCCACTTTTCAAGTACTTTGAGTATCATAAGGTAATTGAAATCAATGAAATGAAAATTGAGACAACAAAATATGCATCACTCATCACATTAGCGTGTTTGAGAAAATGACTATAGCTAGCGTTGATAATGGAAATGGAGTAGGGAAAAAAGTACTCTTACACTCAGCCAATAGAGGTACAACTTCTTGTTACCTCTATAACAGGACAAGTTAGCAATAAGTATTTAAACACTATAGAGATTTGTACCCTCTTTGACCTCAGTTATTTCTCTTTGAAAATCTTATCCTAGAGAAACATTCATGAATATGTACAAAGCTGAAAGTTTGTTTATCATGGTACTGTTTATAATTATGAAAATTTGGAAGGAAATCCAATGTCCAAAGATAGGGAATTTTTTTTAATAACTATAACATCTTCACTAAATGAAATAAAAGCCAGCATTACAAACATAGAAAAATATATGGTGACATTGAAAATATTAATGTTATAAAACAGTGTGTATGAGATAATATATTTTATATACAAAATCCTTAAAAAGGATTGTAAAAATTTACATGAAGATGTTAATGGTATTTACCTCTATAGGTAATATAATAGGGCAATTTTTCCTTTCTATTTTCTCTAATATGTATGCATTAATTTTAAGATGAAAAAAGTTATAAAGACAACCAAAAAACAAGCCATGGGTTTCCCACTGGAGTTTGAGGTAATCTCAGTGACTATCACAGTTAAAGTTTCTTAGTCTGAGTAAACTAGCCCTCTTAAACAATAGTTAAAACATGAAAGTCAAATTAGCAAATGAAACATAGCATTTGAAGGTCAACAAAACCATTATTTAAAGAACCAAAAGAGGTCATGAATTCCTGAAACAAGATTCCAGAGACAAGAATCACAGTCTGAAAATCTCCTGACCTCAGCTGCCCAAAGTCTGGATTGGAGGAATGGATGTCTACAATTTACTAAGATTATATGACAACCCAGTGACTGAGAATACAAGCAGCCCTTGCACAGCAACATCAAAACTACTCTTTTAAGTTCTGTTGTGGCCACTGCAAGTTGAATGCAAGGTGTCACATTCAGTAAACAACCAGAGCTGTGTGAAGTGACCCACTAACTTGAATAGAGCCAAAACCCAAACAAAACAAAACACCACCACCACAAAACTTAAACATCAAAGGGGGAATAATGAACTCTCAGGAGTAGCAAAACACAAAGCGGTTTCAAAGCATTGAGGTCAGAGCCCTAGAGTCAGATTACCAGGGTCCACATCCTGATTTTGCCAATTAGTATTTCTGTGATCTTTAGCAAGTGATTAATTTTTATATGCCTCATATTCCTTATTTGTAATATGGGGAAAGAATACCTATTTCATGAGTTTGTAATGAGGATTAAATGATTTAATGTAAAGCATTTACAGTAGTGGGGTGGGGGAGGCACAGTTGGTTGGGTATCTGACTCTTAGGTTTGGCTCAGGTCATGGTTTTGGGGTTGTGGGAGTGAGCCCTGTGTTGGGCTCCATGCTCAGTGTAGAGTCTGCTTGAGATTCTCTCTTCCTTTCCTGCTGCCCCTCCCCCTCCTTTTTCTGGAATAAATAAGAAAATCTTTTTTAAAAGCACTTAGAGTACTACTTGGCACATAGTAAGTGCCGTAAAACTGTTAGCTAAAAGTATCCTCGAAGGGTTGCTGTTACTGTTATATATCTAATTGGAGTTTCAGAAAGAGAGGAGAGAGAGAAGAGTAGTGGCACTATTGGAAGAGATAATAACTAAAATTTTCAGGAACTGAAGAAAGACAACAACCTTGAGGTTCAGGTTACCCAATAAATTCCAAGCAGTATACCCAAAAAGAAATCCATACCACTTACTCATTTCCATTTCCATTCTCTGCATACAGAAAGGCAAACACAAATTAAAAGCAACCAAGGAAAATAGAGAAATCATCTTCAGTCAAATGAAGCTCATTTTCCAACAGCAACTAGAAAACGAAAGAGAGTGGAATGTCTTCAATGTATTGAAAATATTTTTAAAGGTTTTTTTTATTTATTTGAGAGAGAGAATCTTGCTTCCAAAGAAAGGAAAAAAGAATGAAGAAAGGTGATCAGAGCATAAGGGGCTTGTGAGACACCATCATGTGGACCAAATACATATTATGGAAATACCACAACGGGAGAGAGAGAGAAAGGGATAGAGAAATTATTTGAAGATAAAATGACTGGGAATGTGCAGGTTTTAGAAGAGAGAGTTGAAGAACCAGAGGAGTCACCAACTGATTTGAGAAGCTAAGCACATCCAACTCCTGAAGTGAGTGTGACAGTTCATCCGGGTAACTATCACCTCTGTGGGGTCACAGCTAATTGTCTAGTGGCCTCTGTTGGTTGATAGGGTTTGCAAATAGCAAGAACACTTGAATGTAAACCATAGGACCATCAGGAGTAGCTGGAACTCCCTGCATTTGTTCATCACCACATCTAAGAAGAGGCTTGCAATGCAATGGCTACTGCTTCACTTCTACCTTACAAATCTTGTACAAACTATTCTTTTGAGAAACTCTAACCTGAAGGCATATACAAATATGAATTCTACAAATCATAGTTCCAACTTAACTGAGTGTATCCAGTACAAATGATCACATCCTTCAAATGTTTGCTCAACTGTCACTTTCCCAATTTTGCCTATTCTGACCATCCTATTTTATTTTATTTTGTAAAATATGGAACACTTCATGAATTTGCATGTCATCCTTGTGCAGGGGCCATGATACTCTTCTCTGTATCATTCCAATTTTAGTATATGTGCTGCCGAAGCAAGCACCTGACCATCCTACTTTAAATTGCAACTCATCTCACCTCCTTTTCAGGCTAACTTTTCTTAGATTGCCTTTAAATGGTGGTGTTCCAAAGAGTATCATTCTTGGTACTCTTCTCCCACTCACCACACTCTACCTGGGACATCTCATCTATATTCATAGATGCAATTACCAACTATACACTGATGATTACAACACTTTATCTTCAGTTCAGAACTCTGTGCACTGAATCTTTATTACCGAAGAGTAACTAGTCAGCTCAACCTGTGTATTCTTAAATGCACGGTGTTCAAAACTTTCCCCTCTCCCCACACGAGGTCCTCTTTTTCCTCTTCTTCTGTTTCATCACTTGACAAATAACAAACACTTCCAACCACCTAAGCAAGAAACATGAAATCACACTAGGCTCTTTCCTCTTCTTTAATCCAAACTCTTCCTATTGATCATGAAGTTCTGGGGATTCTTAAACTTAGCATATCTCATACATGTTTCCTCTTTGCCATCTCCAATGCTGCAACCATAGTCCAAGACTTATATTTCTGCAAAAGTCTCATACAACTATGTGCCCTCGATATCTGATATGTCATTCCTTTGCTGTAATTCCTTTAATGGTTCCTCTAACACTTCCAGAAAAGAAAGGGGGAAAAGCCAATCCTTTGAATAGCATGCAAGATTATTAATGATCTTTTTTAAAAAGATGTTATTTATTTATTTATTTGAAAGAGAGCAAGTGAGCACACACAAAGGTTGCAGGCAGAGGGAGAAGCAGGCTCCCCATTGAACTGGACCCTCAGTGCGGGACTCAATCCCAGGACCTTGGGATCATGACCTAGGCCAAAAGCAGATGCTTAACCAACCCAGCCACCCAGGCGTCCCTTATGATCTCTTCTTTACCTATTCATGCAATCTCATCTGTAGCCATTTCTCCCCTGAGACTTAAACTCCAAAAAAATCTAAATGACTTCTGGTTTCCCAAGTCCATTAAATGATCTCTGGAATAATAGGACCCAAGCTGACAGCACCCCCTCCCCGCCTTCTTCCCCAGAAGTTTTCACCATCCTTTAGGTACCAACTTAATTGTTATCTCCTACGCAAAAACTTTCAATATTCCCTTTTACTCATTGATGGCCATACCACGCCTTCCCATTGCTCTACTGCTAATGCATCACGCACCTCTGCAAGTCTGTCTCATGTTTTACCCCAAACCCTCTCTCTCCATATTGGAAGCCACAGTTATGTAACTTGTATATTAAATTTAAGTATATTTATTTAACCGTTTAAAAACGTAGATGGGTCCGTAAATTTGGTTAAGTTTATCAACAGACAGGGCCTTGTAGTGAAAAGAGCACTGGACTAGAAGTCCGAAGATTTGAGTACCATCCTAATTCTATTCCTTCCTTATTTGGGCCTCAGTGGTCTTCCTCATAATGTAGCTAGAGTACAGCCCCAGTTTCTGGGTGGCAATTTACAACTTATCTGCTTCTTTATTACCCAATCCAGCCCCCTTCCTTTCACACGTGACTCTCGGAGGCGCTATATAATTTACTCAAAATCCCATTACAAGTAATCAATGTAATGGGAAAGCAAAGCAATCTTGGTATCCTAGACCGGAGCTGACCTCTAGGAACGTTCCTAGTTCTAAAATTCTGTAGCCCATCCACTTAACAAAAACGTTGGAAACAAGTAAAGAAAAGCTACAAGCGAAGAGACATAAAGTAAACAATAGCAGCCAAAAAAGTAGGTGAAGCATCGAGGTTCCACGAATTAGAGGTGAACTTCCCATCCTTGGGTCAATTTCCGGAATCAACAACGGAGAGACCCAATCAGAACCTTTCTCCCGGGAGCCAATGGGAGAGCACATTACAAAGAGCCAATCCAAGGGCCGCTGTCACTGTTGTGGTGCTGTCAGGGCGCCGGCGTCGTGGTGCTTGGGCGGTCGCCACCTAAAGGACTTCGGTGGGGCAGCCTCGGGGGCAGCTTGTCTCCGGCCTCGCTGCCAGCCTGCTCTTCGCGGATCGCGGGCCTCAGCGTAGGGTGTGCGTGCGGGCGGGTGCCTGGGCCGCCTTGGGGCCTGGGCCCAGCCGCAGAGGGGCCGCGAGATGCAGCCGCCGGGCCCGCCCCCGGCGTATTCCCCTACGAACGGGGACTTCACCTTTGTCTCTTCGGCAGACGCGGAAGGTGAGGCTGAACCCCAGGAAGGCCCGTCCCCCCGGTGGACGCGGGGTCCCACGCGGCGGGCTCTCTCTCGTACTGAGGTGGTTGCGGCCGGGTGGGGACGGGCAGGAAGCTGACTGGGGACCGGAGCCCTCTGCGCCTGCCCGGCCTTCGGGAAGGGCCTGAGTGGCGGGCGGGGAACGTCCCAAATTACTTGTTTGGCTTCTGACTCGCCCAGCGCCTCAAGTGAGCCCACGCAACAGTAAGATTTTATTTCTGCAGTGACTTGCTGTTATTCAAAAAAGGGGTGGTTAGATTGGCCAGGGTAGGTGTCAGAATGAAAACAGTGTAGGGGAGCGGTGTTCCTCTTTTATTTATGGATAACTTAATGCTGGGATTAGATTCGGTACTGCGAATACAAACTTCCCTCTGGGAGTTCGTGGGTGTTTTTTTGTTTTTTTGTTTTGTTTTTGTTTTTGTTTTTTATGGACTCTGATATCTTGCGGACGTCCCAGTTTTCCTCCTGTTTTATAGTGTTTGACCTCAATATTCAGAGAAGTGGCCCCAAGAATGTTTGAAACTTCTTGTAATACAGTTAGGTTGTTCCCAAAGGCTTTTACTTAATTCCTTGTCCTGTTGCGAGGAAGCAGTTCTACTAGATTTTTCTTTTTCTACATCACAGGAAAGTTTGTTTTCCTCTTCTCTGTTCCTCACCAGACTCTTTGTAACCCGAATTTTTCTCTGCTAGTCAGTTTCAAATTTTACTTTTATTAGACTATGTAACCGGACTTACTGCCTGATAATAAAAAAGATTACTCATAAAGCTGTAGAAATTTCAGTCTAGAGAAGAAGAACCTGGAGTTTGCCAATAAATCTGGTTTCAGGGGTGCCTTCGTGGTTCAGTCGGTTAAGCATCTGCCTTTGGCTCAGGCCAGGATCTCAGGGCTCTGGGATCAAGTCCCACATGGGGCTCCTTGCTGGGCAGGGAGCCTGCTTCTGCCTCTGCCTGCTGCTCCCCCTGCTTACGTTCTCTTTCTCTCTCACTGACAAATAAATAAATTCTAAAAAAAAAAAAAGAAAGAAAGAAAGAAAGAAAAATATGGTTTCAGAGTGCATCAGTTAGTGTAGCTTGTTTTCCTTTTCTTTGTTTTGTTTTCCTCTTGATTTGTGAGTGGTGGTGTTTGAAAAGAACCAATGTTGCACTGTATGTTAACTACCTAAAATTTAAGTTAAAAAAAAAAGGCGGGCGCGGCGGGGGGGGCGGGGGGGGGCGCTTGGGTGGCTCAGTGGGTTAAAGCGTCTGCCTTCAGCTCAGGTCATGATCCCAAGGGTCTTGGAATCGAGCCCACATCAGGCTCTCTGCTCAGCAGGGAGCCTGCTTCCTCCTCTCTCTGTGCCTGCTTCTCTGCCTACTTGTGATCTCTGTCAAATAAATAAATAAAATCTTTAAAAAATAAATAAAGTTCTATTTTTTTAAAAGAAAAAACGGTATTATAATTTTGGTTATAATTTAAAATGGAAAATATAATTTTTATTTATCATAGAGAACATAGCTGATACTTCTATTTTACTTTTTTTTCTAAATTTTTAAAAAAGATTTTATTTATTTGAGAGAGAGAGCAGGTACAGGAGAAGAGGGAGAAGCAGACTTCCCACTGAGCAGGGAGCCCATTGGGGGCTGGATCCCAGGACGCTGGCATCATTACCTGGGCCAAAGGCATGTGCTTAGCCCACTGAGCCACCTAGGCTCCCTTGATACGTTTATTTTAAACTTAATATGAATATTTGGTGAAATATAGCAACCCAAAGTATTTCAGTTTGTTTAATCTAAATTTGGTAGCATAGTGATTTGGGAGGAATATCAACTTTAATTTACTAGACTTTAAAAAAAATTGTCTTATCATTGTTCAAACTCATATATTTGTGTGTATATGTGCCTTATCCACCCTAACCCCCTGAAATAACTTTTCTCAAACACACCTAAGAAAACTAACAGTGATACAACAAGCTAACCCATTGACTCTATACTAAACCAAGAAGCCTGGAATAAGTAAACTTAACCTAACGGATGGATGTAAGGTTTATTCGAACTTCTCCATTTAGCTTCTAAGGATACAGACTCCCTGTATATCCAAAGATGTATAGACAAAAATAGATATATGTATAAAAATACCCTCGGGCGCCTGGGTGGCTCAGTGGGTTAGGCCTCTGCCTTCGGCTCGGGTCATGATCTCAGGGTCCTGGGATCGAGTCCCGCGTCGGGCTCTCTGCTCCGCAGGGAGCCTGCTTCCCTCTCTCTCTCTCTCTCTCTGCCTGCTTCTCTGCCTACTTGTGATCTCTGTCTGTCAAATAAATAAATAAAATCTTTAAAAAAAAATACCCTCAAGTGTATGACATTGTGCATTAAATTTAGAGGATTTTTTAAAGATTTTATTTATTTATTTGATAGAGAACATAAACAGGGGGAGTGGAAGAGGGAGAGAGAGAAGCAGGCTCCCTACTGAACAGGGAGTCTAACGCAGGGCTCGATCCAAGGACCCTGGGATCATGACTTGAGCTGAAGGCAGCTGCTTAACCGATTGAGCCACCCAGGTGCACCTAAGTTTACAGAGTATTTTAAGCAAATGACTTCTTTGGTCTTTTCTTTTTTTTTCTTTTTTTTTTTTTAAGATTTTATTTATTTATTTGACAGACAGAGATCACAAGTAGGCAGAGAAGCAGGCAGAGAGAGGAGGAAGCAGGCTCCCCGCTGAGCAGAGAGCACGATGCGGGGCTCGATCCCAGGACCCTGAGATCATGACCTGAGCCGAAGGCAGAGGCTTTAACCCACTGAGCCACCCAGGTGCCCCTTCTTTGGTGTTTATAAGAATTCTTCTGAGCTTCATTTTTCTTGTATTTTATGATGAAAATGAGGCTTAGAGAAGTTCAGTAACCTCCATGTGAAGGATCTGAATTCAGAGCTAATCAGAATTATTTCCATGAAATTGTGGTGATTCTTATATTTTTGTAAAAGAGTCCTGGGTTTACATCCTGGCTTTGGCAGTTACTATCCATGTGATGTTGCCCAAGTTACCTAGCCTCTCAGCTTCAGTTTTCTCATATACAGACTGGGAATTAATAAACAAGTGCTGAAATATTTTGCAGATGCACAGTACTTAGTACTATATCTGGCAGATTGAAGAGCTTAGTACATGTTAGCAATGATACTGCTGCTCAGTTTTCACTATTAACTGGCTCCACACTTATTTTTTATTGTTTTCGAACTTGAAAATTTGACTCTATAAGTCTTTTCTCTGGTTCCTAAGCATGTCATGTAAATTCTCCCTTTTGCTGCTGCTTTTACTCTAACCATGAGTATTTTCAGTGTATATTTTCCTTCTAAATTCTGTCCAGGTCTCTCTCAATGATACCTGTCTATAGTATTTGTGCATACAAATCCTTTGTTCTAAAATGTCCCTTGGGAAAAAATAAAAAATAAAATGTCCCTTGGTGTCTTCTCTCCAGACCTATGCATATCCTGGTCCTCATGCTTAGAATGCCTTTCTCCTCCTTCCCTGGAGTTGAGACTTAAGACTGAACTGGAATGCTCCTTCCTTGATGAAACCTTGCTTAACTGTCCATTAGAAACAGAGAATTCCCTGATCTTTTCTATACCCCAGCACTTACCACAGAACCCAGAATGTAAACATCACAAAGTAATTGTTGAAGGAATAAATGATTTCTGCTTTTATCTCATATGACATTGATACTTGGGACTATAAAGCAGCACATTTTGGATGGTATAACTAAAAAATTACTGGATGTAGAGCCAACAGACTTCAGTTAAACTCCTGAGTCTTACAGTAGCTATGTGATATCAGGCAGGTTACATAGCTTCTATAAGCTTCTGTTTTATCACCTATGAAATGAAAAGCAGGGGCACCTGGCTAGCTTAGTTCATAGAGCATACAACTCTTGATCTTGGGGTCATGAGTTTGAGTTCCATATTGGGTGTAGAGATTACTTATTAAAAATTTTTTCTAAGCGGGATGCCTGGGTGGCTCATTTGGTTGTGTCTGACTGGATTTCAGCTCAGATCATGATCCCAGGACCCTGAGATCATGACCCACACTGGGCTCCCTGCTCAGTGGGAAGCCTGCTTCTCCCTCTCTCTCTGCTGCTCCCTTTGCTTGTGCTCTGAAAAATAAAGAAAATCTTTTTTTTTTTAAGATTTTATTTATGTATTTAACAGATAGATCACAAGTAGGCAGAGAGGCAGGCAGAGAGCCAGCTTCCCGCACTCTCTCTGCCTACCACTCTGCCCACTGGGGGTCATGATCTCAGGGTACTGGGATCATGACCTGAGTTGAAGGCAGACGCTCAACCAACTGAGCCACCTAGGTGCCCCAAAAATGAAAAAAACTTTTGAAAAATGAAAAGCACACATAATATTGTGAGGTATTTAAGATGTGTATAAAACCAAGTTCCTTAAGTACAAGTTAAAAGGACATGAGCTATGTATGAATAAGCCAGTAAATGAATAAATAAATGAATAGTGAAATCCACCCTGAATAGTCAAGTTGATAGTGAAAAACTATCCAAAAGCAGCAATGAAATGCATGTCCGTAAATGCAAGAACATAATGATATATATATGTAAAGTTTAGTATAGAAGTCTTCAAGGATCCTTTGACTTTATTTTGTATCAGATAAGTAAGTAAGTCTTTAGCTGGTTTATGTCCTGGGGACTTAGTAATAAAGAATCTGCCTCAGTCAAAATTTGCATTTTAACAAGATCCCACTGTGACCCATGCATATTAAAGCTTGAGAAGCACTGATTTAGAATGTTATGAATGGTTAGAAAGGGAGGAAGGAAATTTTTTCTAGCTGTAAGATCAGGGACAATTTAATGGAGATATTTTGCCAAACTTTGAAGGATAGATAATGTTTTACATATAGGATGGACTAAGTACCTCCATATGCAGGGGTCTGCTTATGAAGAAATCCCTGACGGCAAGAAATGGTCTAATAAGAGAGATGCAGGGGGGTGGGGTTATGGACATTGGGGAGGGTATGTGCTATGGTGAGTGCTGTGAAGTGTGTAAACCTGGCGATTCACAGACCTGTACCCCTGGGGATAAAAATATATGTTTATAAAAAAAAAAAAGGAGAGATGCATTTCATTGTACATAGTAAATGGTTTAAAAAGTATGGTTCAAAGGAGGAAGTGGTTTCTGCAGGAAGGATGAAGGAAGTCTTCAGGGATGACTTATGAGATGAGGTATATTTTGAAGGTTTTTTCCCAGTTGAACAGAGGGAAGAACATTCAGTTAGGAACTGTGCAAGCACAGTACCTGTTGGAGGCTGTCCCTTGGTCTTATAATTTCTCATCTTCACAGACCTAAAACAATGCTGATTTAGACCATGAGCTTCTCACAGTTAGAAGATGTGCTTTGCTTATTTGCATTGCCTAGCACGGAACTCAACACTTACAGGAACTCTGTGATGAATGAATGACCACATGATACTTTTTGATTAAGACAAAGGTGTTGTGCTCCTAGAAGTGAAGCCAATACTAATTCAAGAGAAATTCAACAAGTAGTTGGAAAGGTAATGAATAGAGACAACTAAGCAAGAAAGATGATCTAAGCCACCTGATAGCCATTTTCTGTCTTCATATTTTTCTACCTCTAACTATCTTTGTATCTATTTTGAAACATTTATCTTTCCTGCAAATCGTAAAGGAAAGGTTTCTTCTCTCCTTTCCTAGGATAAGCCTGTGCTAGTGCTTTTTATCTTCTGCCTTTTATGGAACCTTTCTTTCTCTTCACTGTTTTTCTCTCTAGCATTTTCTTTTTTTTTTTTTTTTTAAAGATTTTATTTATTTATTTGACAGAGAGAGATCACAAGTAGACAGAGAGGCAGGCAGAGAGAGAGAGAGAGAGAGAGAGGGAAGCAGGCTTCTTGCTGAGCAGAGAGCCCAATGTGGGACTCAATCCCAGGACCCTGAGATCATGACCTGAGCCGAAGGCAGCGGCTTAACCCACTGAGCCACCCAGGCGCCCCTCTCTAGCATTTTCTATGTCTCCTGTTTTTTTCCATCTCTACCATCACTCACAGGTACTCTCCTCGTTGACAGAATTGTAAATTAAATCTACTTCCTTTTTTCCTTATTTTCACAGCCAGGCTGTTTTTTCCTGTTTCCTCAGCATCCAACAATCCCTACCACTCTGTTGGCACTTCACTTGCTTCCTTTCATCTGCAGAAATACCTTCAACAGAGTTTCCCAGCAGGAAAAGGTCCATGAGAACATAAATTTGACATATGACAAGTAATGTGTTAAGCCAAATTCCTTAATGCAGAATTCCCAGAGCCTTTAATATGCAGTATTAGTTCTAAAACGCCAAGTGGGGATTGTAGTATGCAGGATTTTCCAAACTTAGTGAACATCAAAAGCCTTTCGTGAAGGGCATATCATAGGATCCAGATTCCAGATTTATACACAGAATGTGTATAAAGAAACACTTAAGCTATAAAGACAAGTTCATTTGCCTTTTGCTTGATTATTTATGCTCTTAATGATTTGTCCCCACCCTAACTACAGCTTTTGGAGATGAACTCTGCCTATCAGAAGCCTTCAGCTTAAGTGACTTTGTTCCTGCCATTTTTTTTCCTTGGAGTGAATTCTCTTCTCATTACTTCACTGTTTATCGGCTATCCCTCATAGCCAAATTCAGGTTTTACCTCCATATAGCCTTCCTGCCCATTTCTCTAGTAGCTTAGGCCTATTTACTCCTTTGGCACCTATGATCACTGGGCAATTTGCATTGTCATTTACCTACAGAAGAGTGTGTTTTACAGTATAAAAAGGGTTTTGTGTTACATGTTACCTCAATTAGATTTTTATTTATTTTTTTTAAAGATTCTTTTTATTTGTTTATTTGACAGAGAGAGAGAGAGAGAGAGATCACAAGTAGGCAGAGAGGCAGGCAGAGAGAGAGGGAGAAGCAGGCTCCCCGCCAAGGAGAGAGCCCGGTGTGGGGCTCGATCCCAGGACCCTGGGATCATGACCTGAGCCGAAGGCAGAGGCTTAACCCACTGAGCCACCCAGGCGCCCCTCAATTAGATTTTTAAATTGAAATATAATTTACATACCCTAAGTGTCACCCTTAGAAAGCATACAATTCAGTGGTTTTCAGTTTATTCACAAAGTTATACAACTACCATCACTGTCTAAGCCTAGATTTCATCACTCCAAAAAAAGCAACCCTATACTTGTTTTTAGTCATTCTTTGTTGCCACCCAGACACTGGCAACCATTGATTTACTTTCTGTCTCTATAGGTTTGCCTGTTCCAGACATTTCATGTAAGTGGGGTAATATGTGACTTTCTATATCAGGTGTCTTTTTTTTTAACTATTTTTTTTTAAGATTTTATTTATTTATTTGATAGAGATCTCAAGTAGGTGGAGAGGCAGGCAGAGAGAGAGAGAGAGAAGGAAGCAGGCTCCCCACCGAGCAGAGAGCCTGACGAGGGGCTCAATCCCAGGACCCTGGGATCATGACCCAAGCTGAAGGCAGAGGCTTTATCCCACTGAGCCACCCAGGTGCCCCTGTATCAGGTGTCTTTTACTTAGCATAATGTCTTCAAGTTTCATCCATGTTGCAACCTGAATTAGTAACTTTTCCTTTTTCTGGATGAAAAATGTTCCATTGTTTGGATATACAGTACTATCAGTTAGATTTTAAAGTCCTTACAGTATCTCACTTCTTTATATCACTCTCAGGTCATCAAAGAAATAAGCTAAGTAATTCAGAAGTATTAACTGTTAGAGTAATTGATCGATATTGAAAAAGATACTAAAATAAAAATGACTTAATGTTTGTGATATAGTTCCTCTTGCCAAGGGCCAGAAACTTGTCTGTAGTCTGTGTCTCACGTTCTCATATTTACTTGGTCATCAGATTATTTCATACTACCTCCAGAATAACTATATAATGAATCTATTCTTCCTTCTCCCTGCCTTGAGCCTTTACCATTTCTCATCTCTGCTGTAGCTGCCTGACTATACTCCCTGTTCAGATCTCTCCCCTCTTAGATCAGTCTTCCATCTCGCAGCTAAGATTTTGTTTCCAAAATACAAATCTAATTTTGTATATTTGCTTTTTTAAGGGCTTTAATGTCACTTACTGATTTAAGCTATAGGAAGCTATTTGCCCTTTGTTCATTCATTAATTTCAACCAGTACACATTTGTTGGTTGCCTACTATGGACCAGGCACTGTTATAAGTGGTGGGGAGATATGTTCAAAACAAAACTACAACAAAACACTTAGTTCTTGCCATCATAGAACTTACAAACATTAACCAAATAATCACACAAATACGTTATTATAAACAGTGATAAATGCTCTGAAGGAAAAGTCCAGGGTATAATGAAAGGAATCTAATCTAGTCTGGGAGATCAAGGAAAATTTCCTTAAGCAAGTACATAGGAGAACTGAAGAATGGATGGCATTTAATTATCTGAAGTTGGATAAAACAGCCTGGTATTCATAGGAGGTAAAAAGGATCCTGGTTTGTTTAATGAACTTGAGAGGCCTAGTGTGGTTAGAGCATAGTGCAGAAAATTTTTCTGGAGAAGTAGGTAGGGTGCATAGAGATTGTGGGACCTGAGCTGAAAAAGCTGCGGAAGGCCACTGAAGGATTTGAAACAGGAGGGTGAAAGAATTGCATTTTAGGAAGAGTCTTCTGGCTACAATTTAGAGAATGGATTGTAAGGAGATAAGAATGATTAGGGAGAAGGCGCTTAGTAGACTATTATTGTCAGGCAGGCAGGAGATACAGTTTGGTCTAGCTTGTGCTTGGGGTAGAAATGGAGAAAAGTGGACAGGTTCAAAAATATTTAGAGGTGAAAGTGACAGAATTTAGGAGTGGATTGGATGGAGCAGGGAGCATGTGAGTGAAGGAAGTTGTCAAGGATTATTAAGCTTCCAGTTTATAATGCTGAATGAATAATGGTACCATTCACTGAAAGAAGAAACTGGAGGAAGACCTTAGATGCTAAGAATTTAGTTTTGGAATATTGAGTTTTAGGTGCTTCTGACATAGTTAAAAGGAAATGTTAAGCTGATAGTTGATTATATAAGTCTGTAGAAGTGGACTGGACTCAATACATTGCTTTTTGAGCTCAGCCTTCTTCAGTCTTCTTGCCCCCTGTTATGGTCTGAATATTTGGGTCCCCTCCAAAGTTCATTATATTGAAATCCTAATGCCCAGTGTGATGGTGAACTTTGAGGAGGTATTTAGGTTATAAGGGTGGAGTCCTCATAAATGGGAATAATGTTCTTGTAAAAAAGATTCTACAGAGCTTCCTATCCACTACTCCTGTGTTAGGATACAAGGAAAAATCTGTAGGCCAGGAGAGGGCCCTTATCTGACCCAGCAGATCTTGGACTTCTAAGCCTTTAGACTTTAGCCTTGAAAGAAGACTTTAGCCATCTAAGCCTTTAGATCTTAGACTTTAGAGCCTCTAAAACTATGAGAAATAAATTTCTAATTTTATAAGGCAACCTGTCTATGATCTTTGGTTACAGCAGCCTGAACAGACTAAGACACTCTTATATAGAAATTACAATATCATAATAATCCAGTAGTTACTATCAGTGCTCTTTTGAGTGATAATTTTCTGTTAAGGTACCCAAACATTTAGCCTGTTCCTTGTGTGAATTTCCCCCTCCCCAAATTAGATACTATCTCTAATACAAGTTAATAGTGTAGACAAGAGAATTGTTAATTTTTCTTTTATAAAAATTTCTTACTTGATTTTTAAAAGATTATATCCACGTGGGGCTCCTATGTGGCTCAGTTAAGTGTCCGACTCTTGATCTCCGCTCAACTCTTGATCTCAGGGTAGTAAATTCAAGCCCTGGGCTGGGCTCTGCAGTGGGCATGGAGCCTACTTTAAAAAAATATCTGTTTCCATATAGATATCGCAAATATCATCTATACAATTGGCTTATGAAGTATGATATGTGGTGTATAATGGGGCAAGAATAGCTCTTCTTCCCTGTTTGAAAGTTGAAAATGACTTTTTAGGGGGCGCCTGGGTGGCTCAGTGGGTTAAAGCCTCTGCCTTCAGCTCAGGTCATGATCCCAGGGTCCTGGGATTGAGCCCTGCAATGGGCTCTCCGCTCAGCAGGGAGCCTGCTTCCTCCTCTCTCTCTACCTGCCTCTCTGACTACTTGTGATCCCTGTCTGTCAAATAAAGGAAGGAAGGAAGGAAGAGAAAGAAAGAAAGAAAGAAAAAGAAAATGACTTTTTAGGCAGCCTTTCTTGGGGTAGTTAAGCAAGATTTACTGTTTTAAAAAATTAAACTATTTCCATAAATTTTAAATTCATAAGGCATTATATAAATTTATAAAAGTGATAAAATTACACAGAACTATATACACATACATACACAAATAAGTGGATATAAAACTGGTAAAATCTGAAAAAAAGCAAACTGTATCAATGATAGTGTCCTGGTTTTGGTGGTTATATAACATGGTACCATTGAAAGAAGCTGGGTGAAGGGTATATCTAACTTTTCTGTACTAGTTTTGGAACTTCCTGTGAATCTATAATTATTTCAAAATAAAAAGTTTGGTTAAAAGATTCATAAGACAAAAGAAATTTCTGTTAAATACGTTTAAGCCAAAATGAGATTTAATTTTTCCAAAGGTAGATTCAGGAGATTTAATTGACTTTTTTTAAGTTTCTTTTTTTTGGGGGTCACTTTTTACATACAACTTGGGGCTAAAACTCATGACCTTGAGATCAGGAGTCACGTGCTGTCCAACTTGAGCCAGCTGGGCACCCTGATTTAATTGATTTTAATTAATATTGTATACAATATAAAAATGTACTAACAGTATTGAAGAGTAAAGGTACTAAAACCATAAATCAAAACAGTATGAATAAAAATATAACCTAAGACACAATCTCATATGAGGCTTTAAAAATGTTTCTTACTGTGTGAATAATAAAAATTATTCTTCCTTGGTGCCTCAGTCAGTTAAGCATCTGCCTTCTGTCCAGTTCATGATCCCAGGATTGTGGGTCTGCTTCTCCCTCTGTCCCTCCCCCCGCCTACTCCAGGTCTCTCCCCCTGCAAATGCTCTCACTCACTCTCTCTCTCTCTCTCTCTCTCTCTCAAATAAGTAAAATCTAAAAAAAAACTTTCTTATGAAATAACGTCAAAATCCAATGTAAGTCTAGCAATTACAAGATTGTTATTTACTCTCATCGGTTTCTTGATCTCTTTTCATTGCCTTATGCAAGCATTAAAATGTTTTTATCTCTAAAATGGAACAATAGAATTTATCCTTTCAGTGTGAAACATGTGCTTGTTTTATTTTGCTGCACAAATACTCAGTTCTGTTTTAGATTTAAGGACACATGGACTTCATTTTCACATGAAATGAGAATTTTTATCCTTGCCCTTGTTGCTTGTTAAATAAGAAAAAGCTTCTCCACATATGTAATGTTAACAGGTATCAACAAAATGTTAATTATTCTTTGCAAAATACTCTTCTTCCTCAGAAATATAGAACTCGTCTAGTTGCGGATCAGTAAATCTCATCCTGAGTATGATATCCTATAGCGCTGAGTTCTTCCTCCTCTTTCCAAGTGAAGTTCTCAGGCTCAGAAGATTCACAGAAAAGATCCCTCATCTAGTAATATACTTGAGTTTAAAGGGAGGGGAAAATTACTATTAAATTTTATCCTGCAGTATTTCCAGGTGGCTTTCAGTAAAACTTGAAATTCACTGATACTCTTCCTCATTCTCAGGCAAACAAGTGGAAATGTTTTTAGGATTTCCTTTTGCAGTAGATTTTTTTCAAAGATTAATTTATTTTATATCCACTTATATTGGGGTGCCTGGGTGGCTCAGTTAGTTAAGTATCTGCCTTCAGCTCAGGTCATGATCCCAGGGTCCTGGGATTGAGCCCCGCATTGGGTTCTCTGCTCAGCAGCATGTCTGCTCCTCCCTCTCCTTCTATATCTCTCACTTTCACTCTCTCTCAAATAAATAAATAAAATCTTTAAAAAAAAAAAAAAAACAAATCTACTTATATTTATTATCTTTACATTGGTTTTACTTAGCAAATGACAAGAATATTATAAATAGTATAGCAAGAAGGAATTAATTTAAAATTAATGTTTTATAATACCTGTCCTGGAGTTGACAACCAAGCTAGCTGGTTCTTAACTCTGGTTTAACTTAAGAAACCTGTGCTCCTGGAGTAGTTTGGAATCTTCTTGTTTTCTGACATTCTTGTCAACATGTTAAGCTAACTACAAGTTTTTTGACTTTCTGTTGCTTTTTCATACCCACACCTAATTATATCTTGGGAACACTAAGGGATGTGTCAGACTGCTATTACTGGCATTCCTGCATATGTCCATGATATTTTCCTACTTTATAGTAAATGGGATAAAAAAAAAACCTACAAAATGAAGCTAAAGGTGCCTTTTTGAGGTTCTGGCATCCATGCTGTGACAAACAGCTGAACATAAAATTCTTCATCACAGCATTTTTTAGTACTATAATTTATATATCCTTTTTTGGTTTAGATTAAGGACTGTTAGGTGCAGTCCTTTCTGGAGGCCAGGAAACAGTTGTTAAGGTCCTTTCCTGCCTCATAATTCTAAAACCTTTAATGTTATTGCCATACTAATGACTTCCTGATCTAAATCTTCCCTTTGTTAAATCGAGAAAAGCACTCTTTGTACCTATTGGAAATGGAATTTTAGTTACATTTCACCTCTTTTATTTATCTCTCAATTTAGATTGAAACAAGCAGAAAGTAATTTCAGAGAATATTTTAGTCCCAAGATTCTATGATAGCACTTACAGGAACTATTTTTAGACTAAATAGGGAAGGACATGAATTCAAAAGTACTTGCATTTTATTTCAAGCTCAGTCAACTCCCTTTTAAAAACTTTTTAGAATCATATACTGCTAAACCTGGAAAGTATTTTGAGTAGGAAACTGGAGACAGAGGACATTAATGATTTGCTGTATCAATAGCTAAAACTAGGACTTATCCTCAGAATACAAACTTTGTTACAATTAATTGCAGGAGTTGTCACAACCAGATTAAGATGTGACTCATAATTGAGCCACTCATTAATTGAAGTGTAAGCCAAAATTTTAATAGCAGTTCTCGAAAAGTAACCTAGAATTTGGAGTAATGTGCAAATTAAGCTCTTTATGTTGTATATGATCTTCAGGGAAGGAGAGTCTGTGTTAAAACTATTCTGGTTTGGGACGCCTGGGTGGCTCAGTTGGTTAAGCAGCTGCCTTCGGCTCAGGTCATGATCCCGGCGTCCTGGGATCGAGTCCCACATCGGGCTCCTTGTTCTGTGGGGAGCCTGCTTCTCCCTCTGCCTCTGCCTGCCACTCTGTCTGCCTGTGCTCACTCGCTCTCTCTCTGACAAATAAATAAATAAAATCTTTAAAAAAAAAAAAAAAACTATTCTGGTTTGTCTTTGCCAAGATTATTGTCTCAACTATCACTCCAGTCATGAGGCTTCTAGTTAACAGCAGCGGTGGTTGCTTAATAGTGTGTATTATCTGGTCCTACAGGTTTTTTTTTTTTTACTTAATTTCTGTACGACCTCAGTCCCTTTACTATTGCCATTTGTTTTTCAACCAGAAAATGTGGCATTTGTAGTATTTTAATGATCTGTAACCTCTAAGGCACTGTTGAGACTATGAATGGAATTTATTTTGTAATGTGGGTAACTGAATCTCTTTACTCCTTTTTAGAGTTGCCCTTAAAGCAAAACAAAAATCCCCAAACAGCTTCATTTTTGCCCAAACTAAAGATGAATGATGTCATTATATAAAGAAAAGGGCTGAAATAGCGGGGAACTCTTACTAGTCAGTTATCCAGAACCAAGCATTAATATACAAAGCACTTAGCATAGATATTTGGTGATTTAAATGAAAAGAATGTGTAAATAAATACATGAAATGTAGGGGAAAGCCATTTGCAGTTTTTCTTTAGCAAATTTTATCTAATGGTTTACATATATATATATGGATAATGCCTTTAGAATTTATACAGTCAATTTGTTCTGAAGCACATAGTGTGCATAATAATGAAGGGAATCCAAAATGATACCATGTAATATATTTTGTATATATCATCCATATAAAGTGGCTGTTATAAGTCTAAGATTCTTTTACTGGTCTAACCAATTATCTGAAATCTTTTAAACGTCTTCACTTCCCTCATCTTTCATTTTCTTGTTGTAAAATAAAAGATGGTTTTTAGGTATTTATCAGCTGTAAAATAGGATTATATGCAATAGCAGATATTCATAGAGATCTTCAAATGATAATTATTTTACTTGAATATTATATTCATGTTGGTTAAGATTCGCACATTTTTACCTTGATTTATAGTTTTGTCCTCTCTCCTCCTAAGATCTCAGTGGTTCAATAGCATCCCCAGATGTCAAATTAAACCTTGGTGGAGATTTTATTAAAGAATCTACAGCTACTACATTTCTGAGACAAAGAGGATATGGCTGGCTTTTGGAAGTTGAAGATGATGATCCTGAAGATAACAAGCCACTCTTGTATGTAAAAATCGTAATATGTGTTTCTTTGTTTTTTAGAACTAGTCTGTCGGATGATTATATTCTTTCGTGTTATTTAAATACAAGTATGGCTGATCTTAACCTTTTTGGTTAGACTATTATGCTTCTCAATTTTACTAGTATTTAGAAAAATTAAAATAATGAGAATATTTTAACCCTATTGATGGGAAAAATGGAAAGAATCGTAATCCTGTATATTTGTCTCGCTCACGTGCGGGTACCTAAACACACACACACACACACACACACACATATTCCAAACTGTTAGGGCTTACTTGGGCTTATAGCTATCTCAAGTAAACATCCAGTCTAAGTAAAAAAGCGGACTGCTTGCTGTGGAGATTAAGTGTAAGGCAAATTAAAACTTCCACAAAGATTAGCACTCCAAAATCTCTCCCATGCAGAAATTGTAGAGGTAGCACTGGCAGGACTAGAGCGAGTCTTTCACTTTCTTCATAGTACTTGAAATTTTTCAAGTGATTATCATTTGAGAAAAAAAAGTAAAGAATTTAACTGCTTGGGAAAGAAATCAAGGCATTATCAGGTTAATCTCTGTGGTAATTGTTGGTAGATTAAGTGTTAAAATGTTCTGTTTCTTTTTTTTTTTTTTTTTTTTTTTTAATTTATTTATTTGACAGACAGAGATCACAAGCAGGCAGAGAGAGAGGCAGAGAGAGAGGAGGAAGCAGGCTCCTTGCCGAGCAGAGAGCCCGATGCGGGGCTCGATCCCAGGACCCTGAGATCATGACCTGAGCCGAAGGCAGTGGCTTAACCCACTGAGCCACCCAGGCGCCCCTAAAATGTTCTGTTTCTTAATATACTGTATTTCATCAAATTTAAAACAGTGAGTTATAAGATGCAATTATTTTATGTTCATCAATAAGGAGGAAACAGTATGTAAGGCAGCATAAAGCTAAGACATCAAAAGGCTATCTTATTAGTGTAGGGATAAATGAGAAACAACCCACCCTACAAAAAGAGGCAGCAAGGATGTTTGCTTGTCTCAGTTTGGCAGTGGGTGGGGTGTTAGAAGAAAAATATCTCCTGAGAATGGAAACCCCCACCAGTTCTCATAGGATTGTAGTCTGAATTATCAGTATGGTCAAGAAGGGCTCAAGCAGAAGATTTTATTTAAAGTTACCCCAAAATAGTGGCTCCAGGAGACTGTAAAATGGAAATGCAGATCTTGGAAGAAGTTGGCTTCTCTCCAGGCTGACAAGGTGAGACCCCAGCAGTTGTGACAAGCATCCTGATTTTAGAGAGGTTAAAATGTTGAAAATGTACACCATGGAATCAGTGAAATGCTGTACTTAAAATGCAATGCTTTGTTGACCGATGGAGATGACACTGTCATATTTAAACTTTAATTTTATTGCAGCTGTCTCAGTATTCGGAAATGCATGCTTTTTAAGAATTTTTATTTTATATTATAGGGAGGAACTGGATATCGATCTAAAGGATATTTACTACAAAATCCGGTGTGTTTTGATGCCAATGCCATCACTTGGTTTTAACAGACAAGTGGTGAGGGACAATCCTGACTTTTGGGGTCCTCTGGCTGTTGTTCTTTTCTTTTCCATGATATCATTGTATGGACAATTTAGGGTAAGTATATGTTACTTTATACAAAATTGAAATATTTTAAGAGCTTTAAAATTAAAAGTAGCCAAATGTTAACTGTAATGCTACATTATGTTTAAGAAATGCTTTACTTTTTTTTTTTTCTTAAGATTTTTATTTATTTATTTGACAGAGAGAGATCACAAGTAGGCAGAGAGGCAGGCAGAGAGGGGGGGAAAGCAGGCTCCCTGCTGAGTAGAGAGCCCAATGGGGGACTCAATCCCAGGACCCTGAGATCATGACCTGAGCTGAAGGCAGAGGCTTAACCTACTGAGCCACCCAGGCACTCCAAGAAATGCTTTACTTTTACCCATTATTTCCAACTTGTTCATCTCTAGAACTCTTTTTAATTAAATAAGTGAGGAGTACTTTAATGCTTTCCAAACTTTTATATCATCATTCTTATAGAAAGTACTAACAATTGTATTGCAACTGGGTTAACAGATGAAACTACTCTCAGCTGAGCGAAAGTGACCAAAGAGACCAAAAGGGCTGCCCTTGCCCTTTATGATTTCTCCCAAGGGATGAAGAGTTTGAAACACAATACTCAACATGTTCTTACCTTTTATTTATTTTCAAAATAAATATTTTAGGGGCTCCTGGCTGGCTCGGTCAGTGGAGCACATGACTCTTGATTGTGAGTTCACACCCCACACTGGGCCTAGAGCTTACTTTAAAACATAACAGTAAATATTTTAGTAAATAATGACAAGGATTCCATCAGAATTTGTTTTTATATAATACTTTGTTCTACTCTCAGGGGCTTTATCTTTATTATCAAAACAACATACACACATTACTCCTTAATCCCTAGTTTAAGGCTTTATGGAAGTAAAAAATAACTATCACTGAATGATTAAGAAATGAATTCATTTCTTGTTGCTTCTGTAACAAATTTCCACTAGTTTTGTGGCTTAAAACAGTGAAAATTTATTTTACAGTTACAGAAGTTGGAAATTCAAAATGAGCTTGAAGGAGCTAAGATCAAAATGTCAGCAGGGCTGACTCCCCTGTAGGCTCCAGGACAGATTCTGTTGATTGCCTCTACCCACGTCTAGAGGCTGTCAGCTTTCCTTGGTTTCTGGTGGCATGACTATAATCTCTGCTACTGTGGTCACATTACCTTCTTCTCTACTGTAGTCAAAACTCCCTCTGCCTCCCTTTTTAAAGGACAGTTGTGATTACATTTAGTGCTCATTTGGATAATCCAGAATAATCTCCCAATAGCAAGATCCTTAATGTAATATAACACTAGTCTTATTAATATTTACCTTAGATCAGTAGTTTATATCAAGTATTCTGTTGGAAATACGAGTTGAAGAAGTCGAATGGGATTCTGGTCTACTACTCACCACTAATCCTTCACCTAGAACATCTCTAATTTTATCTATTTTGTATAATCTTTCATTTGAACAAAGGATTGTAAGGCTAAAAACAGATTATTGCCTCCATAGAATATCACTCAGTTTGGTTTTACTTGATGTTTTCTGTGACTAGATTGGGGTCATGAATTTTTGGTAAGGATACTATTTTGTGTCCTCAGTATACTCTTAGGGAATATGTGATAATGATATATCTTTTTTTTTTTTTTAAAGATTTTATTTATTTATTTGACAGAGAGAGATCACAAGTAGGCAGAGAAGCAGGCAGAGAGAGAGAGAGAGAAAGAAGCAGGCTCTCTGCCGAGCAGAGAGCCCAATGCGGGACTCGATCCCAGGACCCTGAGATCATGACCTGAGCCGAAGGCAGCGGCTTAACCCACTGAGCCACCCAGGCGCCCCGATATTGATATATCTTTTACTGATTTATTGATTAACCTTTAACATTGGTTGCTTGATTAGGTGATAGGGTGGTATCTGCCCAGTTCCTCCACTGTAAAGTTGTTATTTTTCCCTCTTAATTAATAAATAAGTATCTTGTGGAGATACTTTATGACTATGCAGACATTGTGTTTCTCGTCAAACTTTAGCTCACTAATTTTAGCATCTGTTGATGGATCTTGAGTTCAACAATTACACTATAGTGTTTACTGCATGGTGGTGTTCTGTTTTCCTCATTCCTTCCACATGTATTATTGGTATTCTCTATGGAATAGCTACCCGTACTTTGCCATTGCTTAAATATTGTTGTATTTATTTATGTCAGTATGGAATCATGAGTATTTATTTTATTTTCTGGATTATAACCCCGTGCTATCATTATTTATTTTATTGGTGAGATTATTCCAGCTTAAGCATTGGGAACTCCTTCAGGTTAGCCTTTGTGTCCTTTCAGCATCTTCCCATTAGTTTTTTGAGCATTTCCTTTCCTTCTAAGTCCATAGAGTGTTCTGGGCTCACCTTTTATCTTCCCTGCCCCAACCCTGACATCAGTTATTTATCAAAAGAGTCCTAGTTCCTTTTATCGGGGAATGATACTTAGAAACCAGGATCTGGGCAATAAGTATGCTTATTTTGCTGTTGGGTCTTCATTATTTCTAGACCCTGCAAGCAGACAAAACTTGGAGATAGAGGGATATATGATTATCACACTAAGTCTCAGGAGTTAAAATTATCTGAAACATCTCCCAGTTACATATATAATTAATGTAAATTTTAAAGACCTTGGGAGAAGACCTATAACTTCTTATAGGGATGAATTCTCCTTGCAAGATGTTGTAAACCAGAGGTTTGGAAGTAAATACTTTGCTCATTTTTTACAGTAATTTTTGATCAGAGATCTTGAAATACTGAGATTTTCTTAGGCAATTGATCATTGCTAAGTTTTACTTTGAATATAAAATTGTATGAACATACTGCATTCTTACTAGGTTTTGGAAAGATACCTGGGAACTCAAACTCTCTATGACCTGAAATTGGATATACCAAACTGTCTTACATAAGCAGAGAATTGACTTCGAGGGAAATTATCACCTTATTTGGTACAAAGATATTAATTGCATGAATTTTTTTTTCTCTTAAGGTGGTCTCATGGATTATAACCATTTGGATATTTGGTTCCCTAACAATTTTCTTACTGGCCAGAGTTCTTGGTGGAGAAGTAAGTAGTTGATTTTGAAAATAGCCTTTGTTTCTGATCATAAATTTTATTTTTGGTATTGTACATATTATCAGTAGCTATATTCATCATAATTCTTTCTTGTCCCCGAATTGCTTTTAAGTGACACTGCTTCCCCTAAGATGATCAGCATACTGGTATTGTGCATGCTTAATAAAGGTTACAAGAAAGGAAGAAGAAAGAAAAGATCCCATACCACTCATAAGTAATGTACAGCTTTTTAGGAAAACATAATTTATTTTCTAGTACAGCATTTCTCAAATTTTTGATCTCAGGTCCCCAAGGAGATTTCTTTGTGTGGGTTTTATTTATTAATACTTACCATATTAGAAATTAAAATAAAATTTTTGAATATGTATTTATTCATTTAAAAATAAAACCAGGGACGCCTCAATGGCTCAGTCGGTTAAGTGTCTGCCTTTGGCTCGGGTCATGATCCCAGGGTTCTGGGATTGAGTCCCTGCTGAGCAGGGAGCCTGCTTTTCTCTCTGCCTGCCTCTCCCCTTGCTTGTGCTTGCACTCTCTCTCTATGACAAATAAATAAAATCTTTAAAAAATAATGAAAATAAAAATAAAACCAAATACATTTTAACATAAATAATAAAAAATTTTTCTTTTTAATTTATTTACTTATTTATCTGAGAGAGCATGTGACAGGGAGGGGCAGAATGGGAGGGAGATGGAGAATCTTAAGCAGACTACTCTGAGTACAGAACCCAACACAGGCTTGATCTCATGACCCGAGCCAAAGCCAAGAATCCATTTTCAACTGACTGTGCCTCCCAGGTATCCATAAATAATATGGTGGCTCAGTGGGTTAAGCCTCTGCCTTCAGATTGGGTCATTCTGGGTCCTGGGACCAAGCCCCGCATCGGGCTCTCTGCTCAGCGGGGAGCCTGCTTCCCCTTCTCTTCTCTCTGCCTACTTGTGATCTCTCTCTCTCTCTTTGGCAAATAAATAAATAAAATCTTTGGAAAAAAACCAAACTGCTTTTTTTTTTTAAAGATTTTATTTATTTATTTGACAGAGAGAGATCACAAGTAGACAGAGAGGCAGGCAGAGAGAGAGAGGGAATCGGGCTCCCCACTGAGCAGAGAGCCCAACGCGGGACTTGATCCCAGGACCCTGAGATCATGACCTGAGCCGAAGGCAGCGGCTTAACCCACTGAGCCACCCAGGCGCCCCCAAACTGCTTTTTATATAAAAAAATAATAATACATTTTAAAGAAAACCAACTTTTTAAAAAACAAAAAAAGTGCTAAGAGTGGCATTGTTTTGCATTTTTGCGGGTAGCTTTAATGTCTGGCTTAGTGGAAGCTGGTTTCTAATATCTGCTTTCTGTATTCAGTCTGTTACGATACATTGTTTCGGTTAAAGTATATGAGAAAAAGAAGGCCTTAAACATATATAATTGGAAAAGGAAGGGTATTTCTTTTTAAGATTTTATTTATTTTAGAGAAAGAGTGCACAAGGGGGAGGTAGGGGGTGGGATAGAGGAAGAAGCAGACTCCCCACTGAGCAGGAACCCATGTGGGCTCAGTCCCAACACCGTAGGATCATGACCTGAGCCAAAGGTAGTTGCTTAACTGGCATCCAGAAGGAGAAGTATTTTAATAGCTTTTTCAGATGATTATGGATGTCCTTCTCTGAAACTATACCTACATTCAACAAGTAATAGGGTTGTTGTTTTTTTAACAAGTCATAGCTTCTTAAAGGTTTGTTGGAGTAAGGAATCTCAAACAGTATTAATGAACTTTTCATACTTTGTTTCATTAAAATTTCACTTTGGGTGGATCTTTTTACCCATGCACGGTCATTTGGAAGACACTGGTTCACTGAATTTTGCAAATCTTCCAAATGTTCACACATCTTACTGTACGATATCAGAAAATCACATTAATTAATATATCCACCCATCTTTAAGTTTAGATCAGGCTAAAGTTTGGATCAGCTTCCTGGTGGATGGACAGCCTGCTTCTCCCTCTTCACCACTTGTGCTCTCTCTCATGCATGTTCTCTGTCTCTCAGATAAATAAATAAAATATTAAAAAAAAAACAAAACACTTATGGATACCCAACTCTGAATAACCATAGTTTTTCTTTCATTTCTTCTTTCAAATAAAAATGGTGTTCCATGGTAAACACATCTAATTCAGCGCTTCACTCAAACAGTTATATAAGCGCTTTTCCTTGGGATAACCATTGAACCAGGATAAAACAGAAATGCTTTCTATGGGAATACCTAGGTGGCTCAGTCAGTTGAGTGTCTGCCTTCAGCTCAGGTTATGATCCTGGGGTCCTGGAATCGAGTCCTGTGTCAGGCTCCTTGGGGAGGAGCTTCTCCCTCTGCCTACTGTTCCCCCTGCTTGTGCTCTCTCTCTCTCTGACAAATAAATAAAATCTTAAACAAAAAAAAAATGGGGGCGCCTGGGTGGCTCAGGGGCTTAAAGCCTCTGCCTTCGGCTCGGGTCGTGATCCCAGGGTCCTGGGATCGAGCCCCACGTCGGGCTCTCTGCTCAGCAGGGAGCCTGCTTCCTCTTCTCTCTTTCTGCCTTTCTCTCTGCCTACTTGTGATCTCTGTCAAATTAATAAATAAAAATAAATAAGTAAAAACCTCTAAAAAGAAAAAAAAGGCTTTCTATGTACTTCCCATTTGTTATACAGAATGTTAAAGAGATATACTCAAAAGCTGAGATTTAATAGAATTAATCATTTTAACTGCTTCATTAAGAACATTCTTAAGTGAAACTAGCTTTTTTTCTTTTTCTGTGATTGTGTAGTAGTGAAGAGTACAGTAACTATTAATATAGTTTATGCCACCTTGATTCACAGTAAAGCAGCACATTTTACCCACTGTTGTTTTTCCCTGCTAGTATGAATCCAATGAGAAAAGGCAAATAATGTTTTATTATTTTTATAGTAAATAGTTTTGACCTTCCAGTCTTCTGGAAGAGTCTCTGGGACCCTCGGTAGCCCATGAACCACACCTTCTGAACTGCTGCCCCATTAAAAAAGACTTTGTGAATTACTGTAAACCTAGGAATTTTAGCAGTTTATTCTCTTTTCTTTTGTTGTTTTTTGTTTTTTGTTTTTCTAGCAGTTTGTTCTGTGGAGAGAGTAAAGCAGTGAGGATGCCAGGCACAGTTATCTTGTGGGTGCTGACTCTTTATGAACATTGATGGCTAAATGCAGAGACCTTAAGCCCTTTTCTCATATTTGATAGAAAGATCTGCCAAGTCTGTTACTTAGCTTAGTTATCTGCTTTCCAGCTTCCAAAATTATGTTGCTGTTGTCCCATCTTCTCTTCTTCTGTTTAGCCTCTTTTTTAAAATTATATCACTTATTAATACAATAAAACAAAGCACATAGTTTTATTTTATAATACAGAATATGTAATTATACACCAGGCAAAGAATAATATGAAAATACCATCATTCATAAAGTGTCACAACTGAAAATTACTATAAAAGAGGAGGAAGTAACTTTCATCAAACTTTATTTTCTCCAAAGTAATGCAGTTATCTTATACAAAATAACACTTTGATTCTTGTAAATGGCTTTTCTTTCATTACACTCATTCTCTTTATATCATGTGTCTTATCTAAACTTACAAAGTTTAGGATCAGACTTTTTTTTCCTGGTCCTTTTGAGGTATTATTTTTTTTCCCCATTTTATTCATGAGTTCATATATATTTTGGGGCTTACATTATTGTGACTCATCTAAGATATATGAGCAATGAGAATGAACTTGATCTGCATTATCTATATTTGGAGGGTGCACAAAGATTTCATCCACAATCTGGTGAGCTTTTAGTCATCACTTCTTGTGTGTGCTGAGGTGTGCCTTCAGGTTTATACATTTTTAATATATCAGTTAGGAACCAGTTCTCCTTTATACAGTGACCAACCTTCATGACCTCTATGAATTTTTCTGTTACTTTGTTTCTCCGAGGTGTGTACCATGTTTTCAAATCCCAAGATATTTTATGGTTTAGTTTCCATTGTTTATGCCTCTTAAAAAAAAGTTCATGGGTACACCTGATTGGCACAGTCTCTTGAGCGTCTTTGATTTCGCTCCATTGAGATCGAGCCCCGCATCAGGCTCGCCGCTCAGGATGGAGTCTGCTTAAGACTCTCCCTCCTTCGATCCCGTTATAGAGGGTTTCCCCCGCCTTCCCTTTTAGTATAGTTTCAGGAGGGAATGATATTAGATAAATGTGTTCAATCCATCATCTTAACCTAAAACTGTTGAATAAATTTGGAATAACATTTATCTATGAAACTTTTTCACTCTGCATATAAAAATTTAAAATAATTCTAATGGAGACTTAAGATTATATTTGTTCACGTATTATTTGTTGTATCTTTGACACAACCCCATGTAATATTTATATGAAAATAGGTATCATTAAATGTTTTGGTAATTTAGGACTGTTGATGTAAGTTAAGAAACTTAGATCTTAGGGGCAGCTGGGTGACTCAGTTAAGTGTGGACTTTGGCTCAGGTCATGACCTCAGGATCCTGGGAGTGAGCCCCCTGACAGGCTGCACATTCATCAGGAAATCAGCTTTTCCCTCTCCCCCTCCCTCTATCCTTCTCCCCCAACAACCTGCACCTGCCTCCCCCACCCAGTCACGCAGGTGCACGAGCTCTCTGTCTCTCTCAAATAAATAAAATCTTCTAAAAAAAAATCTAGATTTTAATTTGAACTCTTAATCCTACCAGTTTTACTTTCTTGAACAAAGCATTTTGTCTCTCGAAAATTCAGTTTCTTGGGGCGCCTGGGTGGCTCAGTGGGTTAAAGCCTCTGCCTTCAGCTCAGTTCATGATCCCAGGGTACTGGGATCGAGCCCCGTATCGGGCTCTCTGCTCAGCAGGGAGCCTGCTTCCTTCTCTCTCTCTGCCTGCCTCTCTGCCTACTTGTGATCTCTGTCTGTCAAATAAATAAATAAAATATTTTAAAAAATGTCTTTAAAATTCAGTTTCTTCATAGTGGGGTAGTCATACCTACTTGATAGAGTTGTTGCTGCAATTGATCTCTCTTGATCTGTCACAGAGCTTGGCACATAGTAGCCACCAAATATTTTTTCCTTCAGTCTCTCCTGCCTGCCCTCCCTTCCCTTGTAGTCTGTATCTATCACACATAGCTTCTTTAGACCTTGAATTTTTTTGTTTGAATAAGCTAGTTGCAGTCCCTTTAAATAATCCTTCTACAACTTTAAGGGAGGTAGCAAGAAAGTATATTGTAGGTATAATGAAGATAATTGGATACATAAGTCTCGAAAGGGAAAGAGGGCTGGAAATGTAGATTTGGGTGTCATCAGAAAGTTGATTATAATTGAAACTATGGTGGGTTGATGAGACTATCCAGGAACATAGCAGATAATATGATAATTTGAAATATAAAGCATATACTTCATGATTTCTTCTTGTCGTGTTTATGTAAGTATAACTAAGAATATGTGATGTTCTATAGTGATTAAAATAATTATCTTGATTTCTATGATATTTACTTAAAACATTAAAATTCACAGGTTGCATATGGCCAAGTTCTTGGAGTTATAGGATATTCACTACTTCCTCTCATTGTAATAGCCCCTATACTTCTGGTGGTTGGATCATTCGAAGTGGTATCTACACTTATAAAAGTAAGTAGTGTATATTATAAAAAAGTAATGAACTGTTTTCCAGGAACAAAAGTATACTCGTATCTGCCTAAGAAGATTGTAATCCGTAACTGTCATATATTTTTCAATGTTTTGAAACAGTGATCTCACTCATTGGTTTTACCAATTTTATTTCTTTTATTTTCCCATTTTAATCACCAGAAATTAAAATGTATGTCTAGAAGGGGAGTAAGGAACAAAGAGCAAACAAGGCTACAAGATGCTACACCCAGATAATTTTTTTAATGTTGAGTTTTTCTTTTCTATAATACAACCTCATATGACTTAGATTTTATGGGAGATATTTAAGTAAAATTTTTCTGGACATTTATTTAATGTTACTCCTATTTAAATAATAACTGCCTTATCGAATATAATAGACATGATTGTAATAAATTGGCCTTTCTATATTGCAAATATCAGGATTTCTTTATACTGTGTTAAATTTAAATTAACATATAGACCCATATTAAATATTTAATGATAACATAAAGTATTAATTTTGGGAAAGTATAAATTTTGGGAAATAAATGCTTTAGCACATGTATGTATATTATACAATGAATGTAATTTTTTTCTTTATGAAAATATGTAGAACTTAAGACTACCACTTTCAGAACTGCCGTTATGTAGCCTTCACCTTAAAGTATTTGTTTTTAAGTAGAGCCACTTAATTTTTATAACATTTGGTTTTATTTAAAGTTGATTACTAATGCATATATAGAAGAAATTATTGCTTTTAGAATTGAGTAACTACAGGCTAATACTGACATATAAGCATTAGGTATTAAAAGTATGGATTTTGGAACCAGTCAGTTCTAAATTCAAATTCTGTTTCTTCCACTTACCTGCTGCCTCCCTTGCCCGGGGGATATCTTTTCTTATCCTCCTCTGCAAATTGGGAATCTTGACAACTATTTTTTAGGGTTTGTTATGTAGATGGTAAAGGATGTATATTTGATACAGAGTAGGCACTCAAGGGGTAGCTGTTGTCATTACAAATATTATAAAAGAATATTTTGAGAACATCTTTGTATGTTAGAACTGCATGAACACTTTAGAGACCAAGTAGAATATCATTCTTTTCTCTCCATTCTAATCCTAAAATCCTTTTTTTTTTTTAAATTGGCATTATTAGCACTTAGCTTACAAGTCTTGCAGTACAGAAGCTAGTCCCATTGCTGGCCTAACTTTAGTGAACATACCACTTTACTGAATCATTCAGTTTTAACTTGGGTTAAAGACTGTTTGAATACTTCTGAGACTACTCCCAAAATTGATAAAACTGTGTGTCCTCTGGTCACTTTTAGTAATCGAGTTTAGCTGAAAGTTGGTCTTTAATATTCTTTATGCAGCTTAAGAATGTGTTATTACAAAATGGCAGTCTTTTATGTTGTTAAAAATTTAGGATACAGTTGTTTTAAACTTCAGATTTTTTTTCACCAAAAATTTTTTCCTAGTTATTTAATTAATCTTCTTTGTATAGTGAGGTATTGTATGTTTGTTTCATTCCAAAATTTGTTGAGAAATATGTTGCAAAACTCTTATTTAAATCTAGCATTAGAATACAGATTAATCTACCAGCACTATTTTTTAACATTAAATCTGTATAACTCTTACCAATCTTGAACCATTTATTTATAACAAAAAATGTTTGACATACAAATGCAATTTGATCATAATCTTATTTTTTTCCCTATACTTTTCTGAAAGTTAAAATATTTTGTAGTTTTTTTGTTTTAATTTAAAAAACACAGTAGAAAATTGGACCATCTCAAACACATTTTCAGCCTGCCAGTATTTATTTTTGACCTCTTTACCAGTGGTTTTCAAGGGCAGTTTTGCCTCCCAAGGACATTTGGCCATGTCTGGAGACATTTTAGGGTGTCACAAATGGGTTAGGAGTGGAATCTTACTGGTAATATGTAGTGGGTAGAGGCCAGGGATACTGCCAGAAATCCTCCAATGCACAGGACAGCTTCCAACAACAATTATCCAGCCCCAAAATGTCAGTAGTGTAAGGTTGAGAAATCCTATCCCGTGTCAAGTCTTTTTCTATCATAGTTTCCTTGATTTCTACCCTTGAAGTTCTTCCTCTCATTTTACTCTATAAAATTACTACATCAATAAGTACTGTATAAATGTCTAGTGGAAATAATTTAAGATTGGTTATGTGTATAATCAGAAAACCATGGTACATTTTATTTAGTTAAACTCTTGACCAAAATGTTATTTTTTTCCTGCTTTTTATTTAACTCTATATTTTTACCTATTCCTGGGAAAACGCTGTTACGCTTAATAAACATTGTGTAAAATTTTCACTTAATCTGTTTTCCTACTTCTTAGAAGAAGAAGCAGGAAAAGGTTAACTTTGTAATGATCATCATTTTCTTTCAGCAACCAAATTTCTTGAAGCAGTTGGCCAAAAGTTGCCCAAATCACAAGGGACACTGTTAAAAAGACTGATAACAAGACCCTTTCCTTAGTGATTTTGATTCAACAGAGCTAGAATGAATCCCAGGATTCTTTTTTTTTTTCTTTTTAAGGTTTTATTTTTAAGAGGTGCCTGGGTGGCTCAGTGGGTTAAACCTCTGCCTTGGGCTCAGGTCATGATCTCAGGGTCCTGGAATCCAGCCCTGCTTAGGACTCTCTGCTCAGCAGGGAGCCTGCTTCCCCCCTCTCTCTCTCTTTCTGCCTCTCTGCCTACTTGTGATCTCTCTCTCTGTCAAATAAATAAATAAAATCTTTAAAAAAAAAAAAAAAGATTTTATTTTTATGTCAGCTCCACACCCAACATGGGGCTCAAACTCACAACCCCGAGATCAAGAGTCTCATGCTCCACCAGCTGAGCCAGCCAGGTGCCCCTTGGGATTCTCTTTTTAATAGGCACCCAGGTGATTTCTATGATGAGACAAGTTTGATAACAAAAGATTTCGTTTGCATAAGACAAGGAACAGAACAAGCACAAACATTCTTAATTTAAACATTCTCAGTAAGTTGTACTGTTCATCACTCTTGGTTGTCAGGGTTGTTTTAAGAAAATACCGTTAATTTTATTTTACTCTCTGATACCAAAAAATGTTAATTGACTTGCTAATATGCTGTCTTTTGTCTTTTTTGTTTGTTTTTTTTTAAAGCTGTTTGGTGTGTTTTGGGCTGCCTACAGTGCTGCTTCATTGTTAGTGGGTGAAGAATTCAAGACCAAAAAGCCTCTCCTGATTTATCCTATCTTTTTACTATACATTTATTTTTTGTCCTTATATACTGGGGTGTGATTTAAGTCATATATGAGTAGAAAAGGCAATGTTACATTTGTGTGTAGTAGGGGAATTCTTGCTGAGGTGATTGAAGAAAACCTGTTGATGGTAAAATTTTACATGTTCTACATGAAAGGCAGTTTTGAGGTCTTTTTAAAACCATATTTTTTGTATTTAATTAAGCGTTTGCAGTTTTCTGGATTTTGGGGGGTCAGAATTCCCAATTCTGTTTGATTCTTCATATTCCAGTGAATAAAATATAAAAGCATTGTGTTTTTAAAATTGTGTCAATATTCACCTAAAAACTTGTGCCAAAAGCACCTGGAATGGTAATTATATTTCATTCAAAGGGTAAATATGGCAACATCCTGATAATCTAAAAGTGCAATTTTTTTTTCTTTAAAGGGTTTTCTCCTGCATCACAGATCCTGTAGATATATATTTATATTTATACATATATATTTATGAAATAATTCTTATTATTCACAAAATATATTTCTGAATAGCCTAAAAGTTAAGATATTTTAAATCTGATGCTTAACCATTCTTTAATTTGGCCATTAATCTTTTTATTTATAAATTTAAATTTGTTTTTTGAATTGTATATACTTTAAAAGTCTCATATGTGCTTCAGTATGTCCTTATTAAGAAGTCTAACTAAAACTAATTTTAACAGTTGCTGAAGTAGGTTTGCTTGGTTATGCTTTGAAAAAACTTTTTTGAATGACTGTCTGATTTCAGTTTCTGTTCATCTTTCTGACCAAAGGAACAGAAGTTTAATGGATATGGCATTATTATAATTGTTAATATGTAGAAAAATACTAATATTTATAGCATCAGTAAATATTTTTAAGTGGTACTCCTAAGTTATAAAAGTTGCTGGAAAGAGACCTTTAAAATCTTGTGGTCCTGAACAATGTTAAATGAAGTAGAAAAAAATAAAATGCTTCCCAGCTGTGTTTTGCTTTAGAACACCTTGTCCTGTATTACTAACAAGTATCAGGTACTCTTTAACAAATGTACAGTATTTGTTAAGCCCTAAGAAATTTAACTAGTAAAATTTTTGTTGCAAATTATTTCATAGGCTCTACATGTACTTTAGTTAATATTACTTTGTAAAGTAGATAAAATATTTATGTCCATAAAATGGCAAATGCCTGATAACTGTTAGCAAATTATTATATTATTCTTTCTGGTCTCAGCTGGAAGAGTTAACTGCTGTCCTCAATGTGCTAACATGGCCATGGCCATCCTTAGTATGTATTCCTTTAGCAGCTGAATGTGTCGGGAAATATCCAGCAACTCTCAAGCAAGTCTTAAAATTAACAAGGTACCAAGCCTGTCTCTCCTTCTTTCACCCCTTCTCCTGCTAAAAAAAAAAAAAGAAAAGAAAAGAAAAAGAAAAAAACTTATTTTAAGCTGCAGGAAAAGTGTGAAACTATCTTTGAGGTAGAGTAATGTGAAAATTACATATACTAATTTTTTTAAACAAGCTTAGGGCAACAAATAGAAGCACCCAGAGGGATAGAATTTCTAGAGCCTAAAATAATATGAAGTTATGAGGAAGGGTCAATAACTGCAGATGCAACAACTATAAAATAAACATTTGTCACATATAAGGAATTTCTAAAGTCAGTACTTTCTTACAATGAATTATTATATTTGATGTACATGGTGTTGACTCTGGAATCTTCCCTAAGAAGCTGGGGGTTTGGTACCAGGGGTAGTATTTTACTAAGCAATAAGTCAAGGCATTTTGGGAACCATTCTATCAAAAAATGGTTTAATTTTTTTAAGCTATCATTTCTTTAAGATGTGAATAAAAGGTTACATATGTGGGTCATGTTTATTCCCTAATGACGTAAGATAAGGTATTTGTGTTCTAAAAAGGTATTTAAAAATAATAGCATTTAATCGTGACAACTACCCTGCTCAGGGTCTATGTAGATACAGTTCATAATGTTACAAGCTCAGCCAACATCTTCATGTGCTAATAAGCAAAGTCGTTAAAACAGATTGTCAGTTTGGAAATGATTTGTAAATTTGTACAAGGTACAGTACTGCTAACAGTGATAAGCTGACCATGACAATGTCCTTTCCTTGAGTTTTTATATCATAATATTTTCTAAGTTATGTTGATTTTAAATCATGATTCCAATCTAATTATTAGTTTATTAGTATTTTAAGACAGAACTAGCCAGATCGTCTCTTCTAGTTGTGTGTGTTTATGTGTGTGTCTGTCTGTTTTTAAGTGTTATCAGTTGTAGTAATCATGATGAATGTTAATCCTCAAAAGGAGAATTATGAGAAATATTTACTTCTGTTTCAAAGTGATTGTAAAATAATTGAAATTTTGATTAAAAATTAAAATCTATAATTTTCATTGTATTAAACAAGTTAGGAAGGTTTATAAAGCTTTATGAACCATTATTAAACTTGCTTATTTTTAAGGTCTATTATGAGACAGTTTTATATATAACAATGTATGTTTCCAAAAATTCCCCAATATTAAAATGCTAATATAAAGTTTTAAATTAGTGAAAATTTGCATTGACTTAAAATAATGAAGTAGATATTTTTATTGTTTAAAATTTAGTCAAATTTATTTTTTAAAATTCCAGTGTAATTAAACATTGAATAAAACAAAGCTTCTACAAACTAATAAAAACAGTATTTTTCATATTCAGCAAAACTAGTTGAATATTTTAAATGATTGTTATTTACTTGTCTTTTACATTTTTATGTATATTTTAGCCAGTTTTAGGCTCTAGGGAATTGTGACGCATTTTGAAGTTATAATATCTTCCATACAATTTTTTTTTAAGATTTTTATTTTTAAGTAGTCTCTACACACAACATGGGGTTCACAACCCCAAGATCAGGAGTTGCATGCTCTACCTACTTAGCTAACGAGGCGCCCCTCGTACAATTCTTTTTTTATTTTTCTTTGTTTGTAGTTGAAGAAGTTGAGTTTGTTGTGTTGTTCTTTGCAACAAAGGAAAACAACACAAATCAGAGGCTTGTATTAATACATTTCTTTCTGGTTGCATGGCATGGCAGACTGAAATAAGGCTTAATAGAGCTAAAAATCACCCTAAGCAGTTCTCTGCTCTGGTAACGTAAAATAATAGTGCTTTATCATCCTTTCATAAATAGTTTCTTTAATTTCCCTTGAGAAACTGAATCACAGTTTCTGTATTATTTCTCATTTGTATGATTTCCTGGCAGTAGTTTGTATGTTTGAGAATCTGTTGCCACTTCTTTCTTTTTTTTTTTTTTTTTTTTTTTTTTTTTCTGTTGCCACTTCTTAAATAAATCCAAAAATAAGATTTTGACATCAGTAAAGTTTAGACATTCTTACATCTTTGAACTTCAAATCATGATATTTTCTGAGGAAAGTTCCACTTGTGAATATATTTTCTTTGCAACAGGCTGGTATAAACTTTAGACACTACCCATGTCTCTGTGGAGTGTAGTGATCTGAAAGAATTCCCTGTACACGGTATATTATTAAACCTGAAGCTTAAGGTTAGGTTTCTCATTTGAAATTCTTTTGATATGCTGAGGTTGCAGCATGGTTGGAGGTTAATTAAAGGAAAGAGTGTCAGGATGATTAAGGTGGCATTAGTAAGGGGCTCCTGGGTGGCTCTGTGGTAAGCATCTGACTCTTAATTTCGGCTCAGGTCATGATCTTGAACCTGCATCAGGCTCCAAGATCAGCTGTGAGTCTGCTTGAGGTTCCCTCTCTCTTCCTCTACCCCTTTCCCCTGCGTACATGCACACTCTCTCTCCAAAAAAAAAAAAAAATTTTTTTTCAAGATTTTATTTGACAAAGAGAAAGAGAGATCATAAGTAGGCAGAGATTCAGGCAGAGAGGGGAGAAACAGGCTTTACACTGAGCAGAGAGCCTAATGCAGGGCTGGATCCTAAGACCCTGAGATCATGACCTGAGCCGAAGACAGAGGCACCACCCACTGAGCCACCCACACCCCCCCCAAAAAAATTTTTAATGACACTAGTAAAATAATTCCCAGTCTTACACTGTGTGTTGGTAGTAACCCTGGTTTTAACTTTATTTATTTTCAGTTTCAGTTATTTTCAGTTTCAGTATCCACAAGTTTTTACTTTGACGATATTAATAGTTTGCAAGGGCTTGAAAAAAATTTCTTCAACATCCCTTCTAGACCATTCAGTGCTATACAAATGCTGTCACTGAGATTTTCTTATAAGTTAGGTATTGATAGGAAAAATACTTTTTGTACAATTTTTGCATTTAACTTGTAATTAGAGCATATGAAGGTTATTAATATATTGAGGAAGTAAACTTTGCTACCTGTAATAGTTTTGTTAAATTAACACTTGGAATATAAGTAAATTAGATGTATCAAGAACAGAAACCTTGGATTTTCTACAATAGTTGCCACTGAGCAATTTTTATTAAAAACCGAACAAGCAGAAAAAGCTTACCAATGTATTTATAGAGGATTAATTACACAGAATGACTGGTTATGGGAGAAATTTGTCATCTGGTGATAAAGAAAAAAAAATAATAGAAAAGTAGATTGCTGCTGTTCACATTATGTTGAAAGTAAATGATTGAAATTCCCTCTTTTTGCTTGATTTTGTGATGACCCTGCTCACTTTTGTGAAATTAATCAGTTGCTATGTGAAATATCACTTAAATAGTATGCACCATTTGATAAACGCTCCATGTTTTGTAAGCTTTATGCAGAATTATTCTCTATGATGATGGGCCTAGTTGCTAAGTCCCTCATATTCAATCTTCTTTGGCCCATGGGACTTAGGACAATCATTTGCATAATAAAAATTTATTTTCAAAGGATGGTATCGGTGGTGGCCCCAAGAACAAAACATTCAGAAGAAACAACATTTGAATTGGGTACCCTGACTGTGAAGAGAAGGTAGATATGCATCAAGTATTTATTGAGTTCTCTGACCTATTTGGTGCTGTGCTAAGTGCAAGGATACTGTGATGCAGAAACCACCTATGCACACCCTGACTTTAAGGGGGCAGTATTGGAGAGATCCCCAGTTAGTTTCACAGTTGTAAAACAATTGCAGCAAGTGGAGAAATAAGAAGCACAGGTCTGGGGTAGCAAGAGAATCTATCATTGAAGAAAAGCCATGATGCTCAAGCTAAAATCTTAGGGATAAGTAAAAGTTAACTAGGCAGGGGCATCTGGGTGGCTCAGTCATTAAGCATCTGCCTTTGGCTCAGGTCATGATCCCAGAGTCCTGGGATCAAGCCCCACATCAGGCTCCCTGCCCACCGAGAAGCCTGCTTCTCCCTCTCCTACTCTTCCTGCTTATATTCCGTCTCTTGCTGTCTCTCTCTCTCTCTCTCTCTCTCTCTCTCAAATAAATAAATAAATAAATAAAATCTTCAAAAAAAAAAAAGAAGTCAACTAGGCAGAGATAGTAGGGAAGACTATTTAGACAGAATAGTAGGTATGTAGAAGGAAATGGAAACTCATTTGGCTGAAGTTCAGTAGTTCATGAAATTGAACAGGTTAACTTGGCAGTAATCCGTATCTGACATTCTACGCCATGTTTTCCTTGTCATGGCTTTTGTTTAGAACTACAGTATCAGAAACATGTTTTTAATATTAAAAGCTAAGATACACAATTCTATTCTTGATATATACCCAACAGAAATGCATATACATATGCCACAAGAGACATGTACATAGTAACGTGATTCATAATAGCCAAAAATTGGAAACATATGTCCATCAACATAGGGTGGATCTACAGGTGTAACACAATGAAATGTTACACGATGAAAATGAATGACTAAAACCACATGTAACGTGGAGAGTTTCACAATCATGGGTGAACAAAGGAGAAGCCAAAGAACTTATCCTGTATTACTCCATTTATATGAAGTTCAAACACAGGCAAAATTAACCAATAGCATTTAGAGATACATACTGAGGTGCAAAGTCTTTTTTAAACAGTTTTGATGAGGAATATTGCATACCACAAAGTTCATCCATCGTAAGTATACAGTTTGATAATTTTTAGTAAGATTGTATAGTTGTACAACCACTACCACAATCCAATTGGCCAAGTCATTTTTATAAAAAATAAAGTGACCACTATAAAAGGTTAATAGTGGTTACCCTTAATGGGGAAGGAGAAGGTTTGTATTTGGAGTCATGAGAAGGACTCCATTCATGCGTGTTTGGTTTTTAATATCATTAAGCTGTTATGTTTCATGTCTTTTCTGTGTGTGTGTTACAATGCAGTCTTATATTTTTTAAATTGTTTTAGACAGGAGACACATTTTAACAGGTAAATTATCACTTCCCATTTTTATTATTATTGTTATTCTCCACAGTAATGTAAGCTTCACTGGGAGAGGACATTTTCTGACATGTTCATCAGTTTATCCCGAGTACTTTTTGAATGCATGCATAAACCTGATCGTTGAATCCTGAATTCAAATCCACATCCAGTGAATTTCAAAGCCTTAATCATTAGTCTTTAAGAGTGTTAGAGTTAGGCAAAACCTTAGAGATCATCTAATGAGTATAATCATTTCTCATTATACAGATGAGGAAATTAGTGTCTGAAATAACACTGTTGACCGACCAATTAAGAGTTTGTCTCCAAACCCCAAACCTAGTGTTTTCATTACAGCATGGCATAACAGTGTTGCCACTTAGCAACATAGGTATAGTTGCCTTTTACCAAAGTCCATCATAAAAACAATGGAAACATCTTTGCTTTCCTTTTTAATCCTTTAATCCTTTCTTTTCCACTTTTTAAAGTCCACTGTTAGTTTTAGGCTTTCAAGTACTACACATTAATATTAAATAATTAAGGCTCAAAGGGTTGTCATCCTTTGAATTGTCCTGGTATTCAGTAAACATTAGCTTATATGTTAGCTATTAATAATAGTGAAGTCATTTAGATTAATGAAACAGGAGCATTTCCAGAAATATACCCAATTATATGTGGAAAATTAGTATATGATAATGGCAGCATGTCAAATTGATAGAAAAAGATGCATTATCAGGGTGCCTGGCTAGCCCAGTCAGAAGAGCATGCAACTCTTGATCTCAGGGTTGTGAATTTGTTTTGTTTGTGTTTTTTTAAAAAATATTTTTATTTATTTACTTGAGAGAGGCAAAGACAGAGTGAGAGAGAGAATGCAAGCAGGGGGAGAAGCAGAGAGAGAGGGACAAGCACACTCCATGCTGAGCGGGGAGTCTGACTTGGGGCTCCATCCCAGGACCCTGAGATCATGACCTGAACCAAAACCAAGAGTTGGATGCTTAGCCAACTGAGCCACCCAGGCACCCTTGGGGTTGTGAGTTTGAGCCCCATGTTGAATGTAGAAATTATTAGAGAGAGGGATATGAATTATTAAATAAGTGGCAGTACTGCATCATATAAGAACATATGTGGTTACAAGAAGCAACCCTATGATCAATGGCTTCATTAACTAGGAGTTTATATTTCTCACATAATAAGAAATCCAAGGATATATAATCCCGGACTAATATGGCAACTTATGTCATCAATAACTCAGGCTCGTTTTATCTTCTTGCTGAGCCATTTTGGGTGGGTGGCTTTCATTTTCATTGTATCAAGGTAGGTGCTTCATATTAGGTATTACATCTAGATTCCTAGCAGAAAGAAAGGTGAAAGAGGCCAAAATGATCATGTCAGTCAAAGTTGCCCTTATTTAGAAATGGCACTCCATGACTTCCCCTTATATCTTGATACAGAGCTGCATCCCTTGGACACCCTTGCTGCAAGAGTCTGGGATGCTATTTTAAGCTGGGCACATTACTGCTCTAAACAAAGTCACAGTTCTGTTAGTAAAGGGAAAATGGATGCCAGGTAGGTAAATAGCAGTGTCTTAGAAAGACATGGCAGGCCACTTGGAAAAATACAAAGCTGGATCTGCACCTCACTTTTTATGCCAAATTACAGATCTATCAAATATTTTAAAAACAAAAGCCAGGAAAAAAAACAGGATTTAATTTTTCATAGAATTCTTTGAGAAATTAGGGTTTTCAAAGCATGATGGCATAAAACACAAAAACCAAAAAGGAAGAGATTAAGAAAGTTGGCTACATGGCATTTAAAATGATTCTATAAATAAGGATAGTGGCTCGGTTAAGCGTTTGCCTTAGGCTTAGGTCATGATAAAGCATTTGCCTTAGGCTTAGGTCATGATCCCTGGGTCTTGGGATCAAGGTGTGTCCGGGCTTCCTGTTCAGTCAGAAACTGAGCACTCCCTGCTTGTATGTTCTCTCTCTCAAGTAAATAAAATCTTAAAAAAAAAAAAAAAAAAGGATAAATTACAAGTTGAGGAGAAATGTTTAGAAGACTTACATAGACAAATGACTAATTTCCTTAATAAAAAAATATTAACTAGTAATTTAAAATGTTCAAAGGACATATAAGGGCAATTATGTATTATGTAATATGTAATGGTAAAAGAATATAATTAAAATGAGCAGGGGATATAAATGAGCAATCCAAGAGGGGAGAAATGATTTAAAAATAAGACCAATGCATATGTACAAATGCACAAATTTATTTGTGATTAAATGCAGTTTAAACAGTGGCAACATTGGCCCCTCTGATTGCCTAAGCTTAAAAAGATTGGTAATATCCAGTGTTAGTTCAGATTATGCGCAGATCTGATTTAACTGTGGCTGTCTAATGGCTGTCTAAATTGCTGAACTATTGAAATGCATGCTACCATTGGTAAGTAGTATTACTGTTACTACATTAGCACTGAAGTTAATTAGGTAAATCCTGGTAGAGATTTATTAGTTCTATTGTGACATTCATTGGTAATGGACCTTTTGTTGTAATGGCATAGGAGAAACATTTGCAACATTGTTTAGCGTGGTCTTTGTCTTGGTAAATAATGTTGCTACATTTTGCTTTACCTGTGAAACTTTACATGCCCCAACAATTGCTACTTCTAAATAGTTTGTTTTTAATTTGTTTTTACTTTTAATGTATAGTAATTCTTAGGCGAAAAGTAAATACATTTAGCATTTGAAAATAGGAGAATTTATGGGGTGCCTGGGTGGCTCAGTGGGTTGAGGCCTCTGCCTTCGGCTCAGGTCATGATCCCAGGGACCTGGGATCGAGCCCCACATCCAGCTCTCTGCTCAGCAGGGAGCCTGCTTCCTCCTCCTCTCTCTCTCTCTCTCTCTCTCTCGCTCTCTGTCTCTGTCTGCCTCTCTGCCTACTTGTTATCTCTATCTGTCAAATAAATAAAATCTTTTAAAAGAATAGAATTTATAACAAAATATTAATAATGAATACCCCAAAACTCTTTGGCACTGTCTATCAATGTGGAACATGTGCATATCCTGTGGCCCAGCAATTCCATATGCACACCAACGCATGAATTCAGCACTGTGTGATGGAACTTGGTACAATGATGGAAGTAGTCTGTATTCTGTGTTATCTACACAGCAGGTATGTGGGTTTTGAGTACTTGGAATGTGACTAAATCAACTGAGAAAGTTACTATTTTTTGAGTAAGCTCTCTGCCCAACATGAGCACTTGAACTCACGACCTTTAGATCAAGAGTCCCATGCTCTACCTACTGAATCAGGCAGGAGCCCCTCATTTTCAACTTAATTTTATTTAAACTTAAGGAGTCACCTGTGGTTATTAGGTACTGTATTGGTCAGAGTGAGTATAACAGCACCATTAATAATACACAAAACTGGAAACAACACAAATAGACAAATTATGGCACTCTCACACAATAGAATATAATTAGATTGAAAGATCTATAACTACATGTAAAATTACAGATGAGTTCAAAAACCGAATGCTTAGCCAAAGAAGCCAAACACAAAATAATACATACTTTATGGTTCTATTTATGTAAAGTACAAAAACAGGATGTTGGTTACTCTTCGGTGGGGAGGAAGTAACTGAAAGAGGGTTCAGGATTTAGGCATCTAGGATGCTGTTCTATATCTTAATCTGGGTGGTAATTATGTGGATGTGTTCAGTTTGTGAAAATTTATCAAGCTGTACACGTGTAACATGCATACTTGTTTTTAAAGATTTTATTTATTTATTTGACAGACAGTGAAAGAGGGAACATAAGCAGGGGGAATGGGAGAGGGAGTAGCAGGCTTCCCACTAAGCAGGGAGCCCGATGCAGGGCTCAATCCCAGGACCCTGGGATCATGACCTGAGCCGAAGGCAGACACCTGATGACTGAGCCACCCAGGCACCCCACATGCATACTTCCTATAAGGATACTGTGTTTGAACCTTGTAAATTGGAGGGGGGGGGGAACACCCAGAAAGAAGTGTCAGCAAAATGCTGGTAAGCTTCTTAACATTCCTTTTAAATGTCATAAATGTTCATGTTCTAAAACTGTGGAAAAATATGATAATGAACTTTAGCTTAGAACATTTCTTGAAACATCCTGAAATGTCTTTTGATACTGTGTAAGAATTAATATAAAATAAAACAAGTGATTTTCATTTCGGAAATGAAAACACGACTTTTTGCAGGTGATGTGAAGGATGAATGCAAACAGTGATCAGAAATGTGCTGAAGTTTGGAAGTGCTAACTCATACTTCATCGTGTTTGCTTAAAGCTCATAGTTCAAAGATTTGCGGTCATCAATGAGAAGATTAAAAAGATCATTTATCATTTTCAACAATAAGGAATTTGAAATAGTGTTTTATATAATTTTCACCTGAGAGTTCCAATTGATCAAAGGAAAAATATTTTAAAAGTATCATTCACATTGTTAATACCAACTACTGTGTGTTAATGTTAAGTACAAAGAAGAATTTTTAGGCATGAAATGTTTAATAAAACTTATTAATACAGACTTTGTAATTTAGATTTATGGTCTCACTTATAAAACATATCTGACAAAAAAGAATGTAAATTTCAATCATTACCTCAAAGCTTCAATTGTTACACATAAAAATGTCTCAGTAATTTACTTAAGAGGCAAAATATCACAATTTTTAAAATAGTTTAATGGATTTCATTGCTGCTGTGGAGCTGAAAGTAACATCTGGGGGAAAATACCAAACTTTATTGTAGGCGTTCCAAGGAAAATGATTCCAATAAGAACTATATTGCATTTTGAACAGACAGTATTATGAAATGCTAGAGAAGAAATCTGAAATTATAGCCAAAGTTTAGAAGAACTTCCAGGTGTTTTAAATTGACAAAAGTCAGTACACTTGAGTATGTCTAAATAATGCAGTAAAGATATAAATAAATGAATCACTTTATTCTCCCAATAAACTGTATATTTACTATCATAAATTTACAAACAAAGGTAAAATTTTCTGAGAAAGTTAATATCAGAAGAGCTCAGAATTATGATAATAATGGTAATTAGATTTATATTTTGGCTTCAATGGCAGGCTATAGTTTCAGAACTACAAAGATGATTTGAAAATCATACCAAGCCTTGCTTGGTTTCTTCATTCGAAATCTGGAAATCAGAGCAAATATTTAGAATATGAAAATTTTTTTTTAAGATTTTATTTATTTATTTGACAGATCACAAATAGGCAGAGAGGCAGGCAGAGAGAGAGGAGGAAGCAGGCTCCCTGCTGAGCAGAGAGCCGGATGCAGCTCGATCCCAGGATCTTGGGATCATGACCCAAGCTGAAGGCAGAGGCTTTAACCCACTGAGCCACCCAGGCGCCCCATGGAATATGAAAATATTTTTAGAAATTTGGCATTACTGGGTAGCTGAGTGGTTCAGTCGTTGAGCATCTGCCTTCAGCTCAGGTCATGATCCCAGGGTCCTGGGATTGAGTCGGGGACCCTGCTTGGTGGGAAGCCTGCTTCTCCCTCTCCCACTCCCCCTGCTTATGTTCCCTCTCGCTATGTCTCTCTCTGTCAAATAAATAAAAATAAAATCTTAAAGAAAAAAAAATTTGGCCTTACTAAAAGATATTTGATCAAATATTATTTGGGGATTTTCTATGAGAGTGTTTTGGATGAGATTAATATTCAAGTAAGTAGACTGAGTAAAACAGATTGCCCTCCATAAGGTGAGTGGACGTCAACCGGAAGGCCTGAATACAACAAAAAAGCTGACCCTCCTTCCCACCCCCCAAGAGAGAAATTCCTCCTGGCTGACTGCCTTCAAGCTGGGACATCTTTTCTTTTCCTGTCTCTGGACTCAACTCTTCCTGGGTTTCAAGCCTGCCAGCGTTTGGACTGGAACTACACCATTGGCTCTCCTGCATCTCCAGCCTGCCTACTTACCCTGCGTATCTTTGGACTTGTCAGCCTCTAATCGTGTGAGCTAATTCCTTATAATAAAACTCTTTGCATATGTATTACACATATATATATTTATACATTTATATATTTACTATTGGTTCTATTTCTCTGGAGAACCCCAATATACTTTCTTTCCTGTTCATAGTCTTAAAACATGGACTTTTTAAAATAACTTTTGTACAATCTTATTCTAAGTATACTTTAATGTTCATTGATTTTCAGAAACCTATATTAGAGAAAATAGTTATATAACATTTACCTTTTTAAAGCATAGGGAATGCATATCTTTCTGTAAGTGTGTTATCATACTGGTGAACAGCTTGTCACAGAATATGGTTACCTGAAAGCTCCACTCACTCCTGAGTATTTTTTGGCTAGTCACTGTTCCTCAAACCTGGATGTGGTCTTACTGACACCCAGTGGGATTTCTCGCTCTCTGGTCATCTGACCCTCGGAAGTCTGGCAGTGCAGTCAGCTACAGGGTTTATTTTTTGGAAGCTGAATCACAGCGATGCCCAGCTGATTGGTTCATCTAACACGTTGGTTATACAAGTTCTCTTATCATGAACCTAAATTTTCTTGTTTTACTATTGGTCTGGCCTTGTGCTTTGGAGGTTATTTTCTTCCCTTGAGAAACTGGGAAAAAGAGACTCCTAGCTGTTTCCTTCCTGTTACCTTCTAAATCTGCACTATCTTCTCTGTGTTTGGACCTTTCCCTAATAATCTCTAGCCTTTGCTTATTCAGTGTGGTAGCTCTGTAATACTAATTTAACGTGTATTCAATTAAGGTGCAAGAAACATCATATTTCTCTCTTTTTCTAAATTAAATCTAACCTTGAGCTTCCTCAGGCCTGGCTAAAGGACTTCCAGTACAGGTGGAATATGGGATTTTCTAACCCCTTCACTGGATCTTATGAGAACCCCTGACCTTTCTGGCTGCCAAGGATCTTTCTTCTGTGGTTTTTGAGTTTTCCATTGTTCCCATTGCTTCTTTTAGAGAATGCTATTGTTGGGGGATGGTCGTTCATCAGGCCCTGTTGCTCTGTAAAGTTCATCAAAATGCCCTCACTGCCATCTCCCCACTGACCACAGGCTGGCACAGCACAGAAACTTCCACTTTGCTCTCAGGGCCCCTGCACTTATGCCAGCCTTGGCCACTCTGGACACAGACACATTAAAGAGACACATCCAAACCTCTTTTTTTTCTTCTTCTTCTTCTTTTTTCGGAAGTGGGAAGGGGCACAGGGAGAAGGAGAGATCATCTTAAGCAGGTTCCACACCCAGGGTGGTGCTCAATGTGGGGCTCAATCTCATAACCCTGAGATCATGACCTGAGCCAGAATCAAGAGTCAGATACTTAATCAAGGTGTCCTGACACATCCAGCCTTCTTAAGTAAACTCCCCCAAACCCAATCCCTTTCCCAGTCCCGGGGACTCCTTTTACTCTAATCAGGCTACTCCTTTTTCCATCCCAAGCACCAATATCTTCCACATCCCTGTCCCATCGTCATCACCAGGTTAATTCCTTTTCAACAAAGTACTGGAAGAATTTTTTTCCATGACAGCCCCTGAAATACAAAGGAGCTGCATCATACCCCACTCTCTACAAATAACCAGTGGGGAAGAACCCCAATTCTGGAACATAAAGTCTTGGTTGGAAAATAGGTGATACCTCTCTATCAAAATGAGGAAATACATTTCTATCATGAGGAGTTACAGTCAGGAAAATAAGACAAAGGTGATATTTCTTTTAAATATACTATGAGACATGTCAGACTTAAAAAAACGATGTGCACATTAATGTAATCAGCACCTGTGTTAAAAAATACGGGCTCCTGGGTGGTTCTGCCTTCAGCTCAGGTCATGATCGCGAGGTTCTGGGATTGAACCCCATGTCAGGATCCCTGCTCAACGGGGAGCCTGCTTCTCCCTCTCCCTCTGCTGCTCCCCCTGTTTGTGCTTTCTCTCATGCTCTCTCCCACTATGTCAAATAAATAAAAAATCTTTTAAAAAAGTAAAAACTAGGGGCGCCTGGGTGGCTCAGTGGGTTAAAGCCTCTGCCTTCAGCTCAGGTCATGATCCCAGGATCCTGGGATCGAGCCCCGCATCCAGCTCTCTGCTCAGCGGGGAGCCTGCTTCCTCCTCTCTCCGCCTGCCTCTCTGCCTACTTGTGATCTCTGTCTGTCAAATAAATAAATAAAATCTTTAAAAAAAAAAAAAGTAAAAACTAAAGTTTAAGAAATAAAGCATACTAACAGTTTGTATTCCTTAATCATGTTTTCCTTACTTTTCCTCCCAACAGAAATGAAGCCTCTTCCTAAATTTTGTGGTTCTCATTTCCATGCATTTCGTTACAATTTTACTACATATGTATGTATCCTTGAACAGTATATGTATGATTGTTGTGTGTTTTAAGTTTGTATGTCAGTAGTATCTTCTGGTGTGTATTCCTCTGCATCCAGCTTCATCTGTGGGGAGACAGCTGCAGATTCACATTTTCGCCGCTGTAGAGAATTTCCTTGAATGAATAAACCACATCCTACTCACCCTTTCTCCAGTAGATGGGGTAGATTGTAACCAAGTATGTATTACCAGGTATTATATTCGATGTAGCTATGAACATTCTTTTCCATAGTGCCTTGTTGACTGAAGGAACATTTCTCTAAAGGAAACTTTACCTAGGAGTAGAATTGCTGGGTCCTAGGGCATGAACATCTTCTAATTCAATATCAGCTGCAAATTGGTCTCCATAGTTGAGACACCCATACACCAGCTTACCTTTTGCTTCACATCTTTACCAATGCTTAACATGCCCAGAATTCTTAGCTTTTGCCAATGTAATGGTATTTCATTGTGGTTTTAATGTCCCTGATTACCAATGAAGTGGAGCATTTTTGATATGCTTGTTAGCTGTTCAGGTTTCCTTTTCTGTAAAGGGCTCTTGTGCTTGATCATACTTTCTGTCATCATCATCATTATTATTATTTTACAATATTGGGTTGTCTTTTTTTGATACTTATTTATAGGAGTTCTTTATGTGTTCAAGAAGTGAGTTCCTTGGGGCGCCTGGGTGGCTCAGTCAGTTAAGCATCTGCCTTTGGCTCAAGTCATGATCTCAGAGTCCTGGGATCAAACCAGGCATCGGGCTCTCTGCTCGGCGGGGAGTCTGCTTCTCCCTCTCCCTCTGCCCCCTCCCCCAGCTTGTGTGCCTGCTCTTTTCTTCTCTCAAATAAATAAATAAAATGTTTAAAAAAAATAATTCCTTGTCGTTTGCTTGCATTTGCAAATATATTCTTCCAATCTGCAGCTTGTCTTTTTATTTTGCTTATGGTATATTTGAATGTATAGAATTTTAAAACTTTAGTATAGTTAAATGTCAGTTTTCTTTCATGTGTGCTTTAATCTTGTTCTAAAAGACAACTCTTTTGGGGGAGCCTGGGTTGCTTAGTCGGTTGGGTGTCTGCCTTTGGCTCGAGTCATGATCTCAGGGTCCTGGGATCTAGCCCCACATCAAGCTCCCTGTTCAGTGGAGAGTCTGCTTCTCTCTTTCTCTCTGACCCTCCTCTCCGCTTCTGTGCACTTGTTCTCTCTCTCTCTTTCTGTGTTAAATAAGTAAATAAAATCTTTTAAATAAAAAATAAAATTTTTCATATCACTCCCAAAGTTTTGGGTATATGTCTAATGTATGTTCAACATCGTTCCTTTTGCTGTTATAGTATCTTGCAAGGATAAATTCACACTGGTATCATGATATAAGTCTATCTTTCTGGTCAGAATTCAACTTGGCTTACAAGTCATTCTTAATATTTTTGCTTCCTTTAGAGAAACATAATCATGAGCAAGGCAAATGTTCTCTGGATAAATATTCAAAACTTTCCCATATCCCACCGTATAGTATTTCCTGATTCATTTTTAAAGTAATAAACTTCTCTTGACTTTATCTAAACATCCATGATCCTCTTCATGCTCCACTTTAAAAAATACACGAATCTTCTTACTTTTCCTGCATACCTTGAAGTGTGAATAAGCAGCAGGAGATGGAGCCTCAGTTTAGCCTGAGATGAAGTCTGAGCACATTTACAGGATTGCTGGGCAAGCTCACCAGAAGCCCATTTCCATGAGGGCCTAAAAATGCTTAAAGGACTGAACTCATCCTTGGGGAAGAGAGAACCAGGCATAGTAAATTTAGCACAACTGCATGCTTTTTCTGAGGGAAGAGAAAAAATTCTGTACCAAGTCTGAAACTTGGATTTGATTCACAGGTCAACACTACCTTCCCTACTCCCTTCTTCCCCTGATGGAAAACAGATATGACATTAAAGTCAGCCCATAAGCATTTTAGATTATATAGTATAAACTTTCTTCTCAACTCTGAGAATACGTTTATCCTCAAATATTTATGCTAAAATATTTGACCACCAGACCACCCAGTTTCCAATCTCACCCTTATCACTTACCTGGGAGACATTCAGCAAGTTACTTAACTTCTGTGCCTCGGTTTCTTGAACTGTAAAATGAATATAATAAAAGTAGTAGCTACTCTATAGGATTATAATGATAATTAAATGTTGATGTATGTGTATGTATGCATGTGTGTATATAAATATGTCTATTTCCCATTTGTTCATATAGCCCAGTAGCCTTGAGTATACAAAGTATCAGGATGTTGGCTCCTAAATTCCATTCTCCATTAAAAAGAACCAAGACTCCTTGAAGAAATGGTTGATTCCAGGTCTGAGGCAGGAAAAATACAAGATGAGCCTGGAACATCTTTTTGTGCTATGTCAAAGTTGCAGGAACCTGTTTGAAGGAGCTCTCATCGACCAAATCTGGAATAGTTTGAACATCAAAAACAAACAAACAAACAGGGGTGCCTGGGTGGCTCAGTGGGTTAAAGCCTCTGCCTTCGGCTCAGGTCATGATCCCGGAGTCCTGGGATCGAGCCCCACATCGGGCTATCTGCTCAGCAGGGAGCCTGCTTCCCTTCCTCTCTCTCTGCCTGCCTCTCTGCCTACTTGTGATCTCTCTCTCTGTCAAATAAAACAAACAAACAAACAAACAAAAAGGGATATAACCTATTGAGTAAAGAACAGGGGCATGGGGTGCCTGGGTGGCTTAGTCCGTTAAGCATCCTACTCTTGATTTCAGCTCAGGCCATGCAATCGAACGCACCCCATGTCATGTTGGGCTCCACACCTAGTGGCAGTCTGCTTCTCCACTTTTCCTTCTGCCCCTCCCCACACTTGTGCACACTCTGTCTCTCTAAAATATCTTTAAAAAAAAGATTCTTTCCTTCTGCCTCTCCCCCCTTGTTCTTTCTCTCTCTCTCTCTTAAAAAAAAGAACAGGGCCACAATGGTAAAGATAGAGATAGATAAAGAGAAAGTTCATTTAAAAATTTTTTTTAAATTTATGTATTTGAAAGAGAGAGAGAGAGAGATCACAAGTAGGCAGAGAGGCAGGCAGAGGGGGAGGGGGAAGCAGACTCCTCGCTGAGCAGAGAGCCCGATGCAGGGCTCGATTCCAGGACCCTGAGACCATGACCCAAGCCGAAGGCAGAGGCTTAACCCACTGAGCCACCCAGGTGCCCTGAAAGTTCATTTTTTAAAGTAGAAAGTCATGTGGAATAAATGAGGGAATAAGAAAAGCATCATTTGGCAACCATAATAGTAATAATTATGGACGCTAAAACTAGTGGATGAAAGTTTGAGGAATAATAATATTTACGTAGTCTCAGACAATCTTTCCACAAGATACCTATTAAGTAAAAAGAGTAAACTAATAACTTGACAGTTGGAGAAATCTGGTTGATACCACCTTAACCAATATTAAAGATAATGTTACTAATAGTGGGGCAAACCAATAGTATATGCCTTTTGAAGCACTGATGAGAACTCAGCATAGGAAAAAAAAAATAAGAAAAAAAAAACCAACAGCAACAACAAAAATCTCAACATCACTTCTGTGTATTCTTGCCAAATCACTTAGTCTGAATCTACTCATGGGGAGCTATCAGACAAGTCCAAACTGAGGGACTGGCCACAACACAACTGACCTGTGCTCTTCAAAAATATCAGTGTCATTTACCACAGAGAAAGGCTGAGAAACTGCCAGATGAATGGGTGCTAAGGAAGCATGACAATTGAATGCACGCATAGTCTCGGATGTTCTTCTGATTCAGAAGACATTTTTAGAACAAATGTTGAAACCTGAATGTTTAGATAGATTAGATAACAGTATTACATCAATTACAGTCTCTATGACTTTAGGAAAAACTCACTATTGAGGTATTTAAAGATAAAATAATAGAATGTAACTTACTCTTAAATGGCTCAAGAAAAAAAATTACATATTATAGACACATATGAAGGGAATAGGGAGAAGCAAAGGTAAAATGTTAACAATTGGTGAATCTGGGTAAAAGGTATTAAGGAGCTCTTTGTCTTATTTTTGCAACTTTTCTCTCTGAAATTGATTTATTACCTTGATTATAGTAATGGTTTCATGGGTGTATGCATATGTGCAAACTCATCAAACTCTATACATTAAATATGTGCAGTTTTTTTGTGTCAATTATACATCAGTAAAGTGGAAAAATTTTTTAATGTATGTAAAAGAGCTTAGAATAGTGTCTGTCACATTAGTATATGTGGCTTTGCTGCCATTATAAGGATAGATTAGAAACCTACCAGGCGTGAGGATACAAGAATGTGAGGGTAAAGATCATGAACATAAGTGACATTCTCCTTAGATGGTCACAAGTCCCAGGAATCCCAGGACTTGTGATAGTTTATTTTAGAGTCCAACATAGCCTGTATTTTTTTTCACTTGGAAAGAATGGAAAAAATATGATCTTGAAGTGGAAAGTAAAAAAATAGCTTTTTATTTGAAAAGAATGGAAAGATTTTTGTAGGCAGATCATAAGCACACCATCTGGTTAACTCAAGAGAAATCCTAGAACTTAGATTCCACATTTTTTATCAGCCATGTATGGTTTAAGATAGACCCCTGTAAGCTAAAAATATCATTTCTGTCCTATTCATATGTTAATTGAAAACACCATCAATCGCAGAGCTAATAATTTCATTTATCCTCTCTAAGAATCAGAGCCCATCATGGTTTGTATCTCTCAAGTTCAGATGTGCAAGACAAATTCGTCATGTAAGAAGTAGACAAAGTTGGCACCGTAGTGTCTAAAATTAAATAAGTTCTAATTTTCAAATACAGTCACACTCAATGATCCTCAACCAGGTACAATTTTGCCTTTAGCGGATATTTTGCAAAGTCTGGAGACATGTTTGGGTGTCACTAGTGGGTGGAAGGAAGGTGAGAAGGGGAGGGAATATTACTGGCATCTAGTGTTAGAAATCAGAGATTTGGGGCACCTGGGTGGTTCAGTGGGTTAAAGCCTCTGCCTTCGGCTCAGGTCATGGTCCCAGGGTCCTGGAATTGAGCCCCGCAAGGGGCTCTTGGCTCAACGGGGAGCCTGCTTCCTCCTCTCTCTCTGCCTGCCTCTCTGCCTACTTGTGATCTCTCTCTCTGTGTCAAATAAATAAATAAAATCTTTAAAAAAAGAGAGAGAAAGAAATCAGAGATTCTACTAAATACCCTACAATACATAGGACAGCCTCCTACAACAAAGACTTATCTGGTCCAAAATGTCAATAGTGCCAAAGATGAGAAATCCTACACAAAGTGAATACATTTTCTAAAATGTCAAGCAGTTAAAGTGCTAGTAGGGATAATGTTTCTAGTCCTATCTTGGTATAGAATTTTATCAGCTAGTTTGTGCTTAGTACATAATAAATATTCAATATATATTTGTTTAATCAATCAAAAATTTGCACTGCTCTTATTCTATGAATATTATTTATGGTTTTCCTCTCATTTATGTATGCACTAAAACTGGACCAGAACTTCATTACTAGCTACCTAGTAAGTATCCCACCCTTGTTTCAAAATATAGCAAGGGAGAGATTTTTATATAAGATTATAGATAGGGTGGGAAGCTGGGCCAGCCTGGTGGTGGGTATTGTGGAGGGCATGTATTGCATGGAGCACTGGGTGTGGTGCATAAACAATGAATTCTAGTACACTGAAAAGTTATTAAAAAAAATAAAAAAAATTTTTTAAAATTCAGACCAAAAAAAAAAAAAGATTATAGATAAACTAGGTTACAGGAAAGTGGAGAACAAGCAATATCCAATGGAGATTGAGTATGAAAGAAAATTTTTGTGGCTTCTTGTATAATGAAAGAATTTTCAACGACATTTTAGACATGTCTTAGGAAATCTCATTAAAAACAAAAAATTCAAATGATATTCAATACATGGACAAGAATCCAGCCCTGTGGGGCACCTGGGTGGCTCAGCTGGTTAAGTGGTTAATGGTCTGCCTTGAGCTCAGGTCATGATCTCAAGGTCCTGGGATGGAGCCCTGCATCGGGCTCCCCACTCAGTGGGGAGTCTGCTTCTCCCTCTCCCTATGTCTCTCCTCTTCTGCTCTCTCTCCCAAATAAATAAATAAAATCTTAAAAAAAAAAAAAAAGAATCCAGCCTTGTAAGTGTTCACATGCTGTGCAAAATTTTAAAGCTGTTCAGGACAAAACAACTTGTCCCAACAAATGAGAGAGGATGATTTCTCCCCGTCCTCCTTTGCTTATTTTGCACTTGAGCAAAACGAAGTAGTAGGAAGTTACTTATCCCTGCTCTACTCCCCAGGAGCATAAGCTTGAAGGTGCCCCCAAAATGGAGAAGCTACAAAGTGCTGAGAGTTCCCTTACACCAACACTTGGTTTTATATCTCACTAGGAAAGGAAATGTCCACAAAGCCTTCATCAATCTGTAGGAAAACCTCAGGTCATCTGATAGTTTTGAAAAAGTCAGGTTTGGGGCACCCGGGTGGCTCAGTTGTTAAGTGTCCGCCTTCTGCTCAGGTCATGATCTCAGGGTCCTGGGATGAAGCCCTGCATTGGGCGCTCTGCTCAGCAGGAGTTTGCTTCTCCCTCTACCTCTGCTGCTCCCCCTGCTTATGCTTTCTCTCTCTCAAATAAATAAACAAAATCTTAATATCATGTTTAATGTGTCATATGCAATGATTACCTCACATGTCTAGAAACCTTTGAAGTAAGGAAACAGGTGATAATTACTTAAGGAATACAAGCATTAATATTCTTTTCTTTAAATAGTTATTTGAAAGAGAGAGACAGAAATAGAGCCCGAATGGGGAGGAGAGAGAAAAGCAGGTTCCTGGCTGAGCAGGGGGCCCTATGCAGGCTCAGTCCAGGACCCAGGGATCATGACCTGAGCTGAAGGCAGATGCTTAACCGACTGAGCCACCCAGTCAGTTGCCCCCAAGTACTAATATTCTTTAGAAACTTATCAAATTACTTATTTAACTGTATTTATTTATGATGAAGTTTAATCGTTTATTTTCTAAAATGTTCTAGATCTATTACCAGTTATCCTCACATCTGATATGTTAAGAACAAAAATTATTATGCCTATTTGCAATTCAATCCACTTTTATTTTTATTAACAGTTTTAGGCATTAAATTAATATTTAGTAAAAAAAAAAAAAAAAATTAACCAGTCCAGAGGACTCAAAATAAAAAGCCACAGCCCCTACTGCTCCTTCCCCACTCATTCCAGTACTGCTTCTCTGCGGCAACTCATTTTTGTTTTCACATAGTCATCTTTATAACTAAATAATATTGCTATGTTAATATTTCCTTTTTTTAAAAGATTTTATTTATTTGACAGAGAGCACAAGCAGTGGGAGCAAAGGCAGAGAGAGAGGGAGAAGCAGGCTTCCTGCTGAGCAAGGACCCCGATGTGGGGCTCGATCCCAGGACCCTGAAACCATGACCCAAGCCAAAGGCAGATGCTTAACTGACTGAGCCACCCCGGTGCCCCTCCTATGTTAATATTTCTTGATGTATCAATTGTAGACCTTTACTCCTACCTTTGAAAGGTAAAGATTTAACTACTTAAGCTATTCTCTCTCCCCTCCAGTTTTAGTATATTATTTTTAGTTCTTATGTTGAAAGTTTTTATAACTTAAGATAAGCTACTGTTCCTTGTTCCATCAGCTTTTTTTTTTTTTTAACATAGCTCTTGTCTCCCCTGTAGGTAAGATGAAGCCGTTACCACACCCTCCTTTCCTTCTCTCCTTCCAACCAACCTCTGTCAGCTTCACTTTTGCTTTCTATCTTTTAATTTTATGACATCAAGGTTAATGGCAACTACATTCTCTTCTGTAACTATAAACAATATTCAGTGTTTTGTCCCTAATCAGCTCTAGACTTTGAATGGCAGTAAGCAACATTTGCTCTGTTATCACAATGTAAACATTACTCAGTGTGGAAACAAGTACTACACCAGGACAACATTTCCTTTCACGAGTCCACTTTTTGACCCCTTCCTCTGCCACTTAGGAGAAAATGAATTCCATCATGATCAAAATCAAGTCACATTTTAGTCTACTTCATATCTGGACCATGGCTTTCTTGAGATTTTTGTTTTCCTTGTTTTTCCTACAAATCTCAATTGCCTTTCTTTTTCCCTACTGAAGAGAAGACATATGTGCCTCTTTTATCCATCCATAGCATGAAATACTTCCATTCTTTGAATACAGGGAGCCCACTGACTTATGTCTTCTGGAGATAGATGCCTTCCAAATCTGCCACATCTTGACATTGTTCCTCACCGGAGTCCTGGAGAGTTACTGTGTTCTTGTATCCCATGTCTTCTTTTTGGATTTTTGCCCTTGTTTTCCTAGCACAGATTAACACATTTCACAAAGATTAATACATTTTCACAAGGATTTCTTCTCTTCTAACTTAAAACATGTCCTTGGGGCACCTGGGTGGCTCAGTGGCTTCTGCCTTCAACTCAGGTCATGATCTCAGGGTCCTGGGATCAAGCCCCGCATTGGGCTCTCTGCTCAGCAGGGGGCCTGCTCCCCCCGCCCCCCCGCCCACCCAAGGCCTGCTGCTCTGCCTACCTGAGCTTTCTCGCTCTCTGTGTCAAATAAATAAATAAAATCTTAAAAAAAAAAAGTCCTTGATTTTCCTTTCTGAAAAAAACTTAATATGCACCCTTTTGAATTTCTTCTGTTTTAAATGTTCTCCCCTTATGAATTTATCTTGCAACCCCCTTCTTAGATTCCTTACAAGAGGGGCGCCTGGGTGGCTCAGCGGGTTAAAGCCTCTGCCTTCGGCTCAGGTCATGATCCCAGGGTCCTGGGATCGAGCCCCGCATATCGAGCCCCGCATATCGAGCCCCGCATATCGAGCCCCGCATATCGAGCCCCGCATCGGGCTCTCTGCTCAGCAGGGAGCCTGCTTCCCTTCCTCTCTCTGCCTGCCTCTCTGCCTGCCTGTGATCTCTGTCTGTCAAGTAAATAAATAAAATCTTTAAAAAAAAAAAAAAAAGATTCCTTACACGAAAAGCACCAATATACTTTAAAAAGGTGGATTATGAATTACGTAACTTGGAACAACTATTGGTTCTCTATATGGCGGAATAATGACCCAAATAAGATGGAAAAACCTAGTATGTGTTTTTAATTAATTTTTTAAAAGATTTTATTTATTTATTTGACAGATAGAGTGCACAAGCAGGCAGAGCAGCAGGCAGAGGGAGAGGGAGAAGCAGGATCCCCACTGAGCAGGGAGTCTGATGTGTGGTACGATCCCAGGACCTTGGGATCATGACCCAAGCTGAAGGCAGCCACTTAACCGAGTGAGCCACCCAGGCACTCCAATGTGTTTTGCAGCATAAAAGTTGCCAGCTTTTGTAAAGGTTGAATGTGAATTTGACCAATTTTGTCAAATTGTCTTGATTTTAACAGTATGGAAATACTGTTATTAGGAAAATAACACAGATTAACTCAATTTAAGGGTGTACAATTTAATTATTATAGCTTTTAAAGAGAAGACCTAAATTTTAACCAGAAATTTTATTTTTTAATAATGGACATGAGATAAACTTTTATTTAGCCTAAAGAATTTAAGCATATTTTAACATTTAAAATGTTTTTTTAAATATTATTTCTTATAAACATAGTGTAGAATAGGATTGAGTCAAAAGCCTGGGACTAACGGCTGGTTAAAATCAAGGCTTTTAAAAGGTGTCCATAATCTCAGAGTCTTTCCTGCAATAAGGAGTTAGTGACGTTAATCAAACCTAAAAAATCTGTCAGAAGGATGCAATAGATATAAAACTCCTGGACATCAATAGAAACTGAAATCTAAAACCCAGAGTTGGATAATAATAGTCCCCAGAGCTGAACAGTCAAGATTCACGGAGTAAACGGAAAGCAAACATCCCAGCTGCAAAGAAATAATAGAGCTAAAAAGGATTACCTAATCAGCAAAGACACTAAAGGCTTGTATGCAGAGCTGCTCTTCCAAAATGTTTGACAACCAACTGGGAACAGTCAAAGACCAATCAGAATTGAGGCTGACCATGGCTGTGGAACCAGTGCCTAGAAGACCCTGCTGGGCAGACTATTAACTCTTGAGAGGATGTATTGGAGAGAGGGCCTGGAGGGCCTCCAGGTGGGAGGGGAAGTGTCAGGGTAGTAGCTGTGTCAGTATTTTAACCACCTGGATAGCCATGCTGGTCGTCATGGCTCCCTGCGGTGGTTTCCAGTCCGGAGCACTTGCAGTGAGCAGAGATCCAGATAATTTTCTAATCATCTACGCAGGAACTCAGCTTCCAAGGGATTAAGCAAAAGTCTAGTTCTTCAGAAACGAAGTGACAACTGTAGAAACTCAGCTCCAGAGGGGAGCTTATGCCCAAGGCTGAAGGACTTGGAACAAAGGTTAGAATAAGCAGCAAAGCCAGAGGACTACTGAATTTGGGTTCTGTGTATCTTACTAGCCTGGCGTCAGGTTGGAATCACAGTGAAGGGCAGGCCAGGACCATGGAGTGAAAAGGGAGTAGTAATGAGAATAACCTGGATTAGAACGTGAGGGTCCACGCACAACATTTCCGTGTACTCTAAAATCTTACTGATTGTACCAGCTAGGGTTCAGTGCAGGAAACAGAAACCACTAGAGGTATCTTTTTTTTTTTTTTAAGATATTTATTTATTTATTTGTGAGAGAATGACAGAAATAGTGACAGAGCATGAGTGGGGAAGAGAGGGAGAAGGAGGCTCCCCACTGACAAGGAGCCAGATGTGGGGTTGGATCCCAGGACCTTGGGATCCTGACCTGAGCCTAAGGCAGATGCTAACAGATTGAGCCACCCAGGACCCTCCACTGGAGATATCTTAAACATGAAGAGATATATTATATAGATTGAGGTGCTTGGAAAATCTTCGAAAGGGCTGAGGGAGCGTGTTCTAGGCTGGGACGTCAGGAATGCCTTCTATAGCAATATAGAACTGACTCGCCAGGGGACTGCCTTCTGAGGCTACTACTCGGAATGACTGAGTTCAGGACCACAACACCATGGAAGCAGGCTTCGTAGATGCCTGATTCAGGAATCCAACATGGCTCCTGTTACCACAGTAACTGTACTCCAATCCCGAGAAAGCTGTGGGAAGAAACTGGAGGTGCTGCTGTAAGACAATAAAATCTCACATTTCCATGACCTCACCTGCCGCAGAGAGGTAATCGAAGAAGAGCAAGAAAAGAGCTCTCACCTGATTTTTGCCCTTCCAAATTTCGCTTGAATGTGTCTAGCTGAGAGAGGCCATCTCACACCCAGAGTTGGACCTGCGAAGGAGCCAGGGTGGCAGGTTTTGGTGTTCTAGCCTCTCCTGTACAGGAAGGCACCCTAGAGAAGGGCAGAATGTAGGTGGAGTGAGCCAGTCCATATCATCCACTGAAATGACACACGCATTTTAAAGTACAAAGAAAAAAGGTGAAGGGGTGCTTCAAGGTATCAGCTAAAGGCAAGAACTGTGCAGGGGCACCAAATTCAAGGTGAAACATTTTCCTGTGGTGTTTACAATCACTATGGCCTTGATTTGCTTTTAACAGTTTGTACCTAATTGGTCAATCTTCTCCCTTCAGGACACTTACTCGACGATTTTATTTTGCAAATGGGTAATGCATCCATATGGTTCAAAATTTGAAAGTTTCACAAAGCTTTGTAGTAACTGTCCCCCAGCTACTCAGTTATTCTCCTTTGAAGTAAACAATCATAACTTTTTATTTTTAATTATTCTAGTACAATCTGTTCTGGATTTTTTAAGTTTATTTTTTATATGTTTTTTATTTTAATTTTTTTTTTTTTAATAGGCTCCATGTCCAGTGTAGGACTTAAACACAGGAACCTGGGATCAAGAGTCAAGTAATCTACTGACTGAGCCAGCCAGGCTACCCCCCAACAATCTCATCTCTTTTATATTTTTCCAGAGCTGTTTTATTCATGTATATGTATATATGTGTATCATAGTCTCTCTCCCCCCTTTTACACAACGATGACCTTTATGTACGTTGCTGTGCCTTGTATTTTTTTTTAAATCATTTCCCAGTAGATCTTGGACACTGTGCCATATCACTACAAAAAGTCCCTTTCCATGGGATCAAAGGCAGACACCTAACTGACTGAGCCACCCAGTCACCCCAAGTCTACTTAATTATAAAGGACAAGTTGATCATAGTGAATTGGAGGATTAAGGGGAAAGCAGTCAAGTTACCTACCCTATGACCCCATAATTGCACTATTAGGTATTTACCCAAAGGATACAAATATACAGATTTGAGGGGCACCTGGGTGGCTGGCTGGTGGGTTAAGCTTCTGACTTCGGCTTGGGTCATGGTCTCAGGGTCCTGGGATCAAGTCCTCCTATTGGGCTTTGTGCTTAGTGGGGAGTCTGCTTGTCCCTCTCCCCCTCCCCCCACTCATACTCTCTATCTCTCTAATAAGTAAATTAAAAATCCTTAACAAAATGTAATTCAGGGCTCCTGGGTGGCTCAGTCAGTTAAGCGGCTGCTTTTGGTGCAGGTCATAATCTCAGTGTCCTGGGATCAAGTCCCACATCAGGCTCCCTGCTCAACAGGGAGTCTGCTTCTCCCTCTCCCTCTGCCTGCTGCTCCCCCTGCTTATACACACTCTCTCTCTCAAATAAATAAATAAAATCTAAGAAAAAAATGCAATTCAAAGGGGTACATGCACCCCAATGCTTATAGCAGGGTTATTAACAATACCCAAACTATGGAGAAAGCCCAAATATTCATCGATTGATGAATGGGTTAAAAAAAGATGTGGTATATATACCATAGGATGTACTCAGCCATCAAAAAGAATGAAATCTTGGGGCGCCTGGGTGGCTTAGTGGGTTAAAGCCTCTGCCTTCGGCTCGGGTCGTGATCCCAGGGTCCTGGGATCGAGCCCCGCATCGGGCTCTCTGCTCAGCGGGGAGCCTGCTTCCTCCTCTCTCTCAGCCTGCCTCTCTGCCTACTTGTAATCTCTGTCTGTCAAATAAATAAATAAAACAAAATCTTTAAAAAAAAAAAAGAATGAAATCTTGCCATTTGCAATGACATAGATGGAGCTAGAGTGTATTATGCTAAGTGAAATAAGTCAGTCAGAAAAGGACAAATACCATATGATCTCATTCATATTTGGAATTTAAGAAAGAAAACAGATGAACATATGGGAAGGGATAAAAGAAAAGGAGAGAGGAAAACAAACCACAGGAGGTTTTTAATGATGGAGAACAAACTAAGGGTTGCTGGAGGCATGTGGGTAGGGGATGGGTTAGATGGGTGATGGGTATTAAAGAGGGCACTTGCTGTGATGAGCTGGTGTTGTATGTATGTGATGAATCACTGAATTCTATACAGAAGGCATTATTGCACTGTATGTTCACTAAAATTTAAATAAAAATAAAATTAAGTAAATTTAATTAAATAAAATTCCCCTTCACAGGACAATTTACCAATATCTATAAAAGCAAGTACTACTGGGGGTGTCTGGGTGGGGGTCGTTTGGGCATCTGACTCTTGGTTTCAGCTCAGGTCATGATCTTGGGGTCATGACATTGAGCCACATGTCAGGTTCTGTGCTCAGCGTGGAGTCTGCTTGAGTGTCTTTCCCTCTCCCTTTCCCTCCTCCTCTGCCCCTCCCTCCACTCACTCTCTCTCTCTCTCAAATAAATAAGTAAAATATTTTAAAAAAATGCATGTACACTTCACACAACAATTCTACTGGAATCACCAAAATATCTAGGAAGAGGGTCTGTTTAAAAAAGTATGGTGTGTAGAGCCAATGACATACTGTTAGTTGTATAAAAGAACAAGGAAGCTGTTCATAAACCGATACAGAAAAACCTACTAGAGACATCATTAAGCAAAAGAAGCAAAGTGCAGATAACTATATAGAATATGTTAATTGTGGGTACCTGGGTGGCTCAGTTCGTTAAGCGACTGCCTTCAGCTCAGGTCATGATTCTGGAGTCCCAGGAGTCCCGCATCGGGCTCCCAGCTCCACGGGGAGTTTGCTTCTCCCTCTGACCTTCTCTTCGCTCATACTCTCTCTCACTGTCTCTCTCTCTCTCAAAAAAATAAAATAAAATAAAATAAAAAATAAAAAATATATATGTTAATTGTGTAATAATAAAGAGAAGGACAATATATACTATGTAATATATATTATATTTTATTGTAAATGAATGTTTACAATTCCTAGAATGACACAAAACTAGTAATGGTGGTTATCAGGTCCATCCACTCTGATCCTGCCTTCCCATACGGCAACAGTTCTAACTCATAAGTCTGTTATGGGACAAGGAGTTTCCCCTAGCGGACGTTAGGGACTCCTGCAATTGAGAAAGAGTGCTGGGGGTCAGAGTGAGGGACACCAGGAAAAGGCAGGATTACAACTCAGGTCTGCTGACCTGAGCATTACTCTCACTACACCACATTCCCTCTGGGCACTAATATCAAATTAATGAAGTTATACCCTTTTGGGGGAAGTTTAGTATGAATAGTGGCTGAAAATACAGGTTATGAAGTCCAGTGGGAATTCAAAGTTCAAACCCTGACTCCCCGGCTTAACTAGTATATGATCTGCCTTATCCCTGTCACTCCTTGGGACTTTAGTGGCATCATCCATAAAACAGTAATGACAACATTTGCGCTTTAGGATTGTTGTAAGGTATAGTTAAACTAATTTTCTTCCCTTAGTGTTCTCAAACTGTATACTGCCCAAATATTGACTTAGGTATTAAAAAACACTGCAGCTGCTACCTTACAGGAAAGACTGTTCTTCAGAAGGGCAGTTCACTATCAAGATCAGGGAACAAGGGTGCCTGGGTGGCTCAGTGGGTTGGGCCTCTGCCTTCGGCTCGGGTCATGGTCTCAGGGACCTGGGATGGAGCCCCGCATCAGGCTCTCTGCTCAGCAGGGAGCCTGCTTCCTTTCCTCTCTGCCTACCTCTCTGCCTACTTGTGATCTCTCTCTCTCTGTCAGATGAATAAATAAAATATTTAAAAAAAAAAAAGATCAGGGACGCCTGGGTGGCTCAGTGGGTTGAAGCCTCCGGCGTGGGAGGGAAAAAAAATGAGTGGAAAGATACCCAAAGAGATAAGGGGTGAAGGTGATATAAAGGGGACCCTCCACTTAAAGGAGATCACAGCCACGGAAAAATGTTAGGCATCCAGGACAGAGCCTGCTAGCCTAGAGAAGGGTCCCGAGGGGAATAGCACATCTCTTCCTGACACGTCAGATGGCTGTACTCTCCCCATATTATTTTTTATTCAGGAAAACTGGAGTGGATCTCTTAGAGACATGGATCTGCTTTAAACCACCAGTGAGGCTGTGGGCATTTGAGGGGGGCTGTGCAGGGTCAAAGTATGGGTTCCGGGGCAAGTGGTCTGTAGCTATGTTGATGTGCTCTTTCCTCTGACTCATGAATTCTGCTGGACTAAAACATCATGACAACCAAAGCCATTATTGTCGCACTTTTCCTTCGTTGAGCCAACTGTGAGGTCAGGAAATGGAGTCTTTTGACATCTCTCTTTCACTCATCGTTGAACCAATGACTGATTCTACTTTTAAAACATCTCTCATCGGTCATGGCTATCTGTTTCCTTGCCATCATGCCAGTTCAGGTCACTAGTCACTCTCCTGAATCCTACTTCTGGTTACGCTGACTTTTCCTCTTCCTGGGACCCTCTTCCTTTGGTTCTCAACATTCAGATTTTAGTCCTCCTAGCCTCCCCTGGCCACCTGCTCTGAGATAGCCCCCTCCTGGTCACCAGATCAGGTCCTGTCTTTGACTTCCTTAATTGTACTTGACAAAATCTAAAATCATTTTGGTTTGAGGGTTCTTGATATTACACTAGTATATACGTTCCCTGAGAGTGTAGATACTATAATCATCTTTTTCACTCAGTACCCCTACGCGGTGTAGAACAGTATGTGGCATTGTTGAGTGAATAAATAGATGAATAATCTCCTAATTTTTTCCCCTATTTCTGCCTTTGTAGGGTGAGGAAAATGAGGCACTTGCCTTGGGTGCAAAAAACCTTAGTAAATCATAAGTTAATGAAATGGTTTTTAAAAATCAGAATAAATGCTAAAAATGGTGAAAAAAAAAACATCAAAATTTTAACTAAGGGTAGCATCTGCCCTCCCACAATCCTGTTGTATTTTGCTCAAGCTAATCCCAGCCCTGGTTCCAATAAAACTTTGTTTATGGAAACAGGGAAGGGGAGTGTAGGCCATTGTATGTAGATTTGCTTTTTCTCTTTTTCTTTCTTTCTTTTTCTTTTTTTTTAAAGATTTTATTTATTTATTTGAGAGACAGAGATCACAAGTAGGCAGAGAGGCAGGCAGAGAGAGAGGAGGAAGCAGGTTCTCTGCTGAGCAGAGAGCCGGATGTGGGGCTCGATCCCAGAACCCTGGGATCATGACCTGAGCTGAAGGCAGAGGCTTTAACCCACTGAGCCACCCAGGCGCCCCGATTTGCTTTTTTTCAACGCTTGCTTTAACATATGATTTACCTGGCTCACTGAGTGTTCTGGCAGGTCTTTACATTTTGCATTCTAGGTGAGCGCCTTCTTGTTTCTCCCCAGTGGATCCCTGCTTGTGGCTTTTAAATTTTCTCCTCGCACAACAGAGTGGTCTCTTTATAGGCAAATCAGGTCATATCACTCCATTGCTAATGGCTTTCCTTTGCACTTAATACAAAGTCCAGAATTCTTAATGTGGCCTACACCTACCCATCCCTACAAAGGCTGGCCCCTGCCTTGCTTCTGAACCTCATTCCCATTGCCTACCGAACTCTAGGGACACTTGCTAGAATAAGTCAAATGCCCCACCACCTTTATACAGACTATTCTCTGCCCAGAATATTCTCTTTTCCAAGATACTCCTAAATACTGATAATTCCTTTCCAGGTTTCAGGTGTCAGCTGCACTTTTACTTCCATGGAAAAGCGTGGCTTGATTCTCCTCCAGTCCAAAACAGCTTCCTCTGTTACTTTTTCATAGTACTTGGGTTTCTCCTTCATACACTTATCACATTTGCAATCGTGTGTTTAGTTTGATGATGGTTTGGTTAATGTCTGTCTGCTCACTTGATTGCAAATCCCAAGGAGCAGAGATTATGACTGTCTCTTTGTTGTTGTTTCTGTCATCTTTATACTCTATCACATGCCTTGTCTGTAGTACGTGCTTAATAAAAACCTAACTCAGTGACTGGGTCATAATAATGTTTGCAAAATTATTATTAGAAAGGTAGCTCAGATAGTGTATGAAAGCAAAAAGGAAAGCAAATGAACTTTGCAGGGATTTTAATGAACTCCCAATTTGTTCCCACTGGTTTTTTTTTTTTTTTTCTTTTTAAAGTCTGCGACGTCTTTGATCTCAGGTTGCAATTCTATCCTTACCCTTTTCATATCTATAGCTTCCAAGGTGTATATCCTTACTCCAGAACAGCCTGGTGAATTTTTGTATGATAGTCTAGAAGGGTCAAAGGTAAGTGGGTCAGATATCCTTTCAATTAATGCCATATTGAGCTTTTCTCCATAATCAATGGCTGCTTACACCAAAAAGTCACTATGATTTTTTTTTTTAAAGATTTTATTTATTTGAGAGAGCGAGCCTGCATGAACATGGGGGGAAAGGTATAGGAAGGAGACGCAGATTCCTTGCTGAGTCTGGGATCATGATCTAAGCCGAAGGCAGATGCTTAACCTACTGAGCCACCCAGGCACCCTTCCCCAAGAGTGAATTTTAATGATACACATAATAGCTGTCAATATCAGGCCAGTTAGACATAATTTATAGGAGATCAGCTTTTCCATTATAAATCATTAGAACTTCATCATTTCCCGCATTGGGATAAGGCAAATCTCCATGTAAACTTCTGGGGATTAGGGTGATAATTTCTAATTTTTTTTTTTTTAAGTTTAGAGAGTTCTTTATTGTCACCAACTTTTTTTTTTTTCCCCCTCTAAATTTAGATTCCTTTTAACATTGGGCATTTGTGTTTTCATTTTTGTTTTTTTTTAAAGATTTTTATTTACCTACATGAGAGAGAGAGAGCACAAACAGGGCGAGCAGCAGGCAGAGGGAGAGGGAGAAGTAGACTCCCCGCTGAGCAGGCAGCCCAATGCAGGGCTTGATTCCAGGATCCTGGGCGGGAGGCAGCTGCTTAGCTGACTGAGCCACCCAGGCGCCCTAGGTGTTTGTTTTATGCCATGTTTGTATCTGGCTCCATTATGTGTGTGTTTTGAGTTTTAATGGAGTGTGTTATGAATGTGTCTAAATTCTAGCTGCCATGGCATGACTTCAGCCACCCATCTAGAGTGCCCCTGGTATTTACCAGGGAATAGTTAGGGAGAGTGTTCATTCTGTAAGCTCTAGAATCAGTTTTGCCTCTCTCTCTGCTCCTATGGAGCTGCAGACACAGGCTTCTGCTCAGCTAGTCACCACCTGCAGTTGTGCCCCCTCTGAGGCCTTAGCTTCTACTCTTCTTGCCAAAGACTGGCCCCCACCACCAATGGCTGTATAAGGGAAAGAGAGGTGGGTCTGAGAAACTGCTCTCTATGCTTATTTCTTTTTCTTGCCTTGTTGCAGTGACTGCCATTAAGTTCCAGAACTCCTAGTACTGCGTTGAAAAGGAGTAGTGAGAGTAGAGGTCCTTGACTTGTCCCTGACTTTAGAGGGAAAGCATTCAGTCTTTTACTGTTAAGTACGCTTGTTAGCTATAGGTTTTTGTTTTGTTTCGGTAGATGCATTTTACCAAGTTGAGGAAATTTCCCTTTGTTTTTAGTTGGCTGAGAGTTTTGTTTTGTTTTTAAACATTTTATTTATCTGACACAGATTGAGAGAGAGAGAGATCACAAGTAGGCAGAGGCAGGCAGAGAGAGAGGGGGGAAGCGGGCTCCCCACCGAGCAGAGAGCCTGGTGTGGGGCTCTATCCCAGGACCCTGGGATCATGACCTGAGCCGAAGGCAGAGGATTCACCCACTGAGCCACCCAGCTGCCCCTTGTTTTTCTCTTTGAAGATATGCGGGGTTTTGTCAAATACTTTTTCTGTGTCACACCCCCTTTCTGAGTCTACATTTCTGATTCTAACAAATTTCCTCTTTCAAAATGATTGTCATTGGGAATTTCTACTTTCTTTAGCAATCACTACCTGTGCCCCACATGGTTTGGCTGGAGAGCCTCAAAAGTCCATCACTTTGAAACAGACTAGTGCGGAAAATCAGTGTATTTTCAAAGTTAGTTATTTCTCAATTCCACATGCAGAAAGAAATCAACACAGTTGATACTGAACATCACCAAGTCTTGTCCAGTTTCATTTTTATGATAAGTTCAATTTAAGGAACCTTAACCTGGGTCCTGAAACACTTAACTGCAGTTTTTGAGGTCTCAGTAAGTGCTCAAACGAAAATACATATTCACAAAAATAATCAAGAACACAACAGAGCGCTCTTTGAAACCCTTGACTTGCGGGAATCTATGGCCACAGGAGTTTGTGAAATGTTGTATCATAGGAGGTCTCAGAGCCTTTGGCATGCTAATGCATATTATAAATCTCCCAAGAGGAGAAATATAGGGGGAGTTTTTTTCTAAATTTGTTTGATTATGGTAGTGTTTTATTTCAGAAGATCTTCTGGGTAGCTTTGGAAAATGATGGTTTACAGGTGAAAGCAGTTTGAACTCACAGAAGTATTTTTTTCCTAATCAAAAAAATGTAACACTCGCTAGTGGATGCCTCAATTCTTTTCAATATAGCATAACACTGAAGTACACTAAGTTTGAACTTAGTGTTCAGGTTATTAGTTTGTTTTCCCTATCAGTAAGTTGGGGGGCTCGATTTGCATTCAAGTCCTATTCAGGTACCCTTTTAGATTAATGAAAAAATTTGGCACAAATGAATCTTGACAAAAAACAACTTTGAAATGGCAGTTTTTAGTTTCTGCTTGTGTCCTGAGATATAAAACACTTTAAGAATGATACCCCCAATTACATTTAAATTTGACTATTTGCATACTTTACTAACCTCAAGGCACTGAAGTTTTGAACAGGAGGTTAAGTTAGGAGTCTGGGTTCTGGAGTCAAGCTGCCTGAACTCAAACTCTAGCTTGCTGTTAACCCCTCCTCACAAGCTTGAAGAACTTGGACAAGCCTTAACCTCTGTGTTTTTGTTTTTACAGTTTACAAGTACTTTGATAAGTTTTACAATTTACAAGTCTTATAACAAACCTAAGTAGGGCAAATAATTTTATCATTTCCAATTGACACTTGGTGGAACAGTCTCAGAATGTTGTTTTTTTTTTTTTATGATTTTATTTATTTATTTGACAGAGAGAGAGATCACAAGTAGGCAGAGAGGCCTCAAGTAGGCAGAGAGGCAGGTAGAGAGAGAGGGGGAAGCAGGCTCCCTGCTGAGCAGAGAGCACAATGTGGGGCTCGATCCCAGGACCTCACTGAGATCATGACCTGAGCCAAAGGCAGAGGCTTTAACCCACTGAGCCACCCAGGCGCCCCAGTCTCAGAATGTTTAAGTGACTTGCCCAGGTTCATAGATAGAGCTGATACATAAAGCCACAGTGACTCAAATCATATATTCATGAAGACTTTAATACTTGGGTATTCTTCCACTTTATTGTATGTTGCTGCCCAACATCAGATAAAAATGGCATATTTGCCATTCCAAAATGGAATGGATAGATTACATAAATACAACTTTGCATACAAATAAACAGGTTTAAGATGTTGTTGGGATAATCTACGAAGATTCCTGAAGGAAGTATGCAGGAATGTGAGAAGACAATTAGCTTTCATAATTTGTATTGAGCACCTACTGTGTGTCAGATGCTATTCCACACATTTCACCTGACTCCCAATCCTCTCAACAGCACTTGAGGTTTTAAAGAAGAATTTAGGCTTTCAAGATAATGGGATGATCCCAAGAACATACAGTTCTGTATCCTGATTGTGGTATAGCAATCTACACATGATAAAATGACAGAGAATTATACACACACCATTCAAATGTCAAATCCCTGCTTTTGATATTGTACTAAACATATGTAACAGGTAACTCTTGGGGAAACTGGGTAAGTTGGGCCTTTCTGTTCCAACTTTGAGGAACACTGGTCAGGTATTTTATAGACGTCCCTAAATTGAGTTTGTCCAGTTTTTTTTTTTTTAAGATTTTGTTTATTTATTTGACACAGAGGGAGAGAGCACAAGCAGAGGGAGCAGCTAGCAGAGGGAGAAGCAGGAAGCCCAACGATGAGGGGCTTGATCCCAGGACCTTGGCATCCTGACCTGAGCCCAAGGCAGACGCTTAACTGGCTGAGCTACCCAGGTGTCCTAGACCCGTTTTTTCGAGTTAGATAGGGATTATGATTTTTTGGAAAGGCAGACCACAGACGTCTGTCCTGTGTTTACAAGTGTGAATCTAATAATAATTATTTTTTATTTTTATTTTTTTAAAGATTTTATTTATTCATTTGACAGCACAAGCTGGGTGAGGGGAGCGGCAGGCAGAGGGAGAGGGAGAATCGCCCAACTGAGCAGGAAGCCCAATGTGGGGCTCCATCCCAAGACTCCAGGATCATGACCTGAGCCAAATGCAGGCGCTTATCCGACTGGGTCACCCCGGCACCCGTAATACTTATTTTTAAGTGAAAAGATTAAACATATGACTAGTAAATTTACTTGACTACAGTTCTTCCTGGCCCCACAACACCCCCACACATCTATTAACAATTCACATAAGTTGAGTTGTTTGTGACGTGGATGAAGACATTAAGCTAAATAATATACTTCCAGCACCTCCAATCTGGCACTTCTGTTCAACAAAAAGATCTGGGAATGGCGGCGTGCAGTAGGCACAAGGTACTGAAATCGTTTGGTTTCCCCCAATCCAGACCAGAGGTTTTTCAGACTGCTTACTTGTAGACTAGAGCCGAACTCTGGGGTCTTCTCCCGCGCACAACCAAACAGCCGCACAGCTCCTACAGGAAGCCGTGCGGGCGCAGCTGGAACGGCCGCGGAGGACCTCGGCGCGGTCCCACTGCCCAGGATCCCCGCCTAGCGGAAACACATGGAGCCCAACCCCCATCTCCAGGAGCAAGGGAGTGGGGCGGGGCCCAAGCAGCGGCCACTCCCCAGGCTCAGGAAAAAAAAAAAACCAACAAAAAACTGGGACATTGCGGACGAGAAGCTGGCTGGACCGGGGGCGCGTGGCACGCGCCAGCTCTCCCGCGCATGCTCCAGCCACCCGCTACCCGCCCCCTCCCCAGGTCCCGCCTCTTTCGCTCCTTCTCCCCCTCCCCCGCCAACCTCCCTCCGAGCTTGGCCCCTCCGGGCGCGCGGCCGACGTCCCGCGTGCGTGCCGGCGCCTGACTTCACTTCCGGCTAACGCGCTCCGCTTGCCCCCTGGCCCCGGATGGTGACTGGTGGCGGTGCTGCACCTCCCGGGACTGTCACTGAGCCGCTTCCCAGTGTGATTGTGCTGAGCGCAGGCCGGAAGATGGCGGCTGCGGCTGCGGCGGCCTCGGGCCCGGGCTGCTCCTCGGCGGCGGGGGCGGGAGCGGCCGGGGTCTCGGAGTGGCTGGTGCTGCGAGACGGCTGTATGCGCTGCGACGCCGACGGGCTGCACAGCCTCTCCTACCACCCGGCGCTCAACGCCATCCTAGCCGTCACCAGTCGTGGGACCATCAAAGTCATCGACGGCACCTCGGGGGCCACCCTGCAGGCCTCAGCGCTCAGCGGTGAGTGTGCGGCACGCCGGGCGGGGGCCGGGCCAGCCGCGGGAGGAGCCGGGCCCGCGGGATGCCGGGGAAGGAAGCCGCCCAGCCCCGGGGCTCGGCCTCCGGTGGAGGGGAAGCGGCGTGACGGGAATGGAGTGGCGGAGGGCAGGGCTGGGGGCTCAGGCCTGCCTGTGAGCCGAGGCCCGGAAGCTGGTGGAGGAGGACCGTGGGGCTTGGCTTTTTCAGCGGCTGCATCTGGGAAGAGAAGACTGGCCGGTCGGGGAGTGGTGGGAGTTGCCTTTCGGGCCTTGAGTGTCCGGTGTAGGTTGGTCCTCTGGGAGAGGAGAGTGAGGAGGCCTCGGAGCCCGGCACCTGAGAAGGGCAGGCCCCCGGGTCGGTTTTGGAGAAGGTGTCGCTGCTGCCTTCTGCTAGATCAGAGAGCGAACGGGTCGCCCGGTTGGTCCCGACGTGGGGGCCTGGTGGCCGGAGGCCAGTGTCGGAGCCGGCATCTAAGCCCTTCCCTCTGGTGGAGAGAAGCGGATACTCGGCTGTTCGTACGACCCGCAGGTGCAGGGATGTACAGCCGGCTTCGCACCGGGGGTGGGGGTGGGGTGCGCCTGGAGTGGGGGTGGGGAGGGAAGTAGGCGGGCCGGCTGCCTGAACTGTACGGTCGACGACTTCAGGACTCAGGCGGACGCCATGGAAGACTAGACCTTGTCCCTTAGCTCGGGGCTTCCAACTTCTACCCCCTAGTGATGAGAAACTCAGAGCCTGCGGTGTGTGAAATATAGATGCCTTTGGGTTCGTGATGAGGTGAAACTTCAGGCCCTCCTTGTTTTACCACAGCGGGCCGAAAGTTAGGATTCGGAGGTATGTGTCTCGACAGTGGAGGAGAGCACTTCTGGGTGGAGTAAACGTTGTTCCAGGGATGGGACTTTATGCATTAGGTGAACGCTTTGTCTACTGGAGTGGAGTGTTTTGGAATTAACTCTGGCTAAACTGTGTTTGGCGAGATGACGTTTCATTTGCGGTTGAATGATGTATGGTTTAATTTAGATGTTACAAATTGAGATAGAAAAGTTAGTATATGAGTGAGTTAGACTCGTGCACAGAGGTGTGTATGACTGTATTCAACAAAGTAAATTAGTTATGTGGCTAAACAATTCACTTAAATTTTAACAGACACAAATTTTTAACATACAAGTAACATACACAAATAAGTTCGTTATTCTGGTTTGCTATGGAATAAGGCGTGTAAGAGTTAATAGTAGTGTAGGGATAGAAGAATAAAGTAAGAGATTTAACTTTTGTCAATATGAGAGTTGTGAAAGAAATGGATTGTATATAGCTACAGAATATAAGCCTGGACCATATCTAAGATATGTCTAAGGGAAAGTTTTGGATTGTAGCCTTGTAATTTTTCTTTTCTTGGCTTAGGTAAAGGACAGGAGGGGTGTCCCAGATGTAACTATGAGTAGTAACTGCATTTTGGACATAACAACCTGTCTCTATGTATGAGTGGGAGATACTATTTAGTAATTGGATATCTTTCTTCTTAAACTCACTTAAAATATTTCAGATACAGAAAGGTATAAAGAATAAGATGAACAACCATGTATTCCCGATTCTGTTAATGAAATAAAACATTAGAAAGTTGAAGCCTCCTCTCTGTCTCTTGGGTTGTATTCCTCCAATCCTCCTTCCCCCATGAGCATTCTCCTTAATTTGGTTTTATTGTTTTCACACGTTTTTAGTTTTTTAGCATATGCTTGTATCTTTAAACAATATCTAATACTGTCTTTCATGATTTTAAACTTCGACCAATTGGTGTTATAATATATGTATTTGAATTTTTTATAAAAAGGCCATATTAATGGAAGGTTTAAAATGTTTTTGATATAAAGGAGTCTAATGGGGAGTTTTTATGCTCGGAGCCTATGTTTGAGAAAAATAATGTGTGTGAGCGTTTGTAATAAATGGTTGAGGAAATTGGGCTTGTATGAGTGTGTCTGTTATGAAAGGGGAGAAAATAGTCACTCTAGTTGTAGATTCCTAACGGGGAGGGTTTGAGGATTTTAACACAAGATTAAAGGTACATGCATACATCATTGATTTGGGATAACTTAGCTGGCATATGATGGGGAATTTGTTAATTAGAAAAGTTTGGGATTGGATATAGTTGCGGATGCCCACACACTGAAGTTTGAGTATGTGATTTGAAATATGTGGAAGAGTCTATGGTAAACAAAAGGATTACAGAAAAGGTTTGAAAGTTAACAGTGGACAAAATCTGAAATGTTTTCATTTATGAGAATTGCAGTTATTGATAATTACCAGATAATTACCAGAGGTTGTATAGAGTCTTATGTATGTCATCTGTTTGGGTGATTGGGGAGCAAATGCTGCTTTTTTTTTGTCTTGCCTGTTATATGTATGTATTTTACATACTTATTTAGGAGGTTTGCTTTTAATGATTAATAGAGGGTGACAGTCCTATAAATAGAATGAGGAGAAGGTGCCAGTAGTGACCATGGTCCTAAGATGACCCCTCTTTCCAGTTAAGGGGCAAGGAGCTGCTTTGTTTTTTACCCTAGAGGAAAGACATCTTTGTGTGAAGGGAAAAAGAATGATGTAACCGTGTCGAGTTTTATTGGGTGATAGGTGTCTTCTGAATGAGTTAGGTTGTAGGATTATGGGTAGCTTTTTAGAGTAGATTGAAAACTGAAGGATGGGAGGAGGACGTATATATATATATTCAGTTGGGTAGCAGAGGTGGTGAATTTTTGACTGTGTCTTCTAGCATATATCTGTATCTGATATACAGTGTTTGTAAATACACTTTCGTTAGATTAAGAGCCATCGGGTATAACATAGGTTAGGCAAGTTGCTCCTTTTTAGCATTTAAGAGTTAAGAATTTTAGCGTTCTTAGGCTGATTCCTTGGCCTGGCATTCTTTGACTTCTACCAGTCTCTCTAGTCTTGTCTCCCTATTTAGTTTTGTGAACTGGTTCATTTCATTTCCTTTCCTAACTGGGTAGTTTTGTTCTTTCTTGGAACGCACCAGTCCCCTCCAGGCATATCTTAGCCATTTTTTAGGTCCTAGAGCAAATCTTAACTTCCTGATTCTATTTGTCTGAAGCGATCCACTGAACCCCTACGCACATGTTGTCCTCTTAATGTCTATTTTAGTAATTTGGCAACTTACTGTTTGTGGTATGTTTTCTGTCTTGGACTATTTAAATTCCATTTAGCTTTTTGTGAATATAGGATGTCCATTTAACTATATTTAAAACTCTTTGTGGGAAGGAACCTGTCCTCTTGTTTATATCCCCTCCTCAGGATGCCCAGTGCAAAATACTAATAAATACTTTTCAATTGTGTATAGAGGCTAATGAGTATGTTAAATAGGTGCTTCCTTACATACCACCTGCTAAATAAACACCTTTTCCCCCCCTTTCTTTTCTTTAATAGATTTTATTTTTTAGAGCAGTTTCAGGTTCATGGTAAAATTAACCAGAATGTCTAGAGTTCCTAGATACCTCCTGTTCCCTCTGTACACACAACCTCCCTTCACTATCAGTGTGTTTGTTATAATCGGTGAACTTGCATTAACACATCATTATCACCCAGGTCTGTAGTTGACATTAGTGTTTACTTTTGGTGTTGTACATTCTGAGGGTTGTGAAAAATGGATATATCATATAGAATAGTTTCACTTTCAGGGGTGCCTGGGTGGCTCAGTAGGTTAAGCCTCTGCCTTAGGCTCAGGTCATGATCTCAGGGTCCTGGAATCGAGCCCTGCTTCTGGCTCTCTGCTCAGCAGGGAGCCTGCTTCCCTCCAGGACAACCCCGCCCCCCTGCCTCTCTGCCTACTTGTGATCTCTGTCTGTTAAATAAATAAATAAATAAAATCTTAAAAAAAAAAAAAAGAAGAGTTTCACTTTCATAAAAATCCTCTCTGTTCTGTCCATTCACCTATCTCTCTTGCCCCTGCCACTCCCTGATTTTTTGACTGTATAGTTCTGCCTTTTCTGGAATGTTATATGGTTGGAATTATACAGTAGCCTTTTCAGTTTGGCTTCTTTCAGTTAAGAATATGCATTTAAGTTCTTCCATGTCTTTTCATGGTTTGGTAGCTCATTTGCTTTTTAGCATTGGATGATATTCCATTGTCTGGATGGACTGCAATTCATTTACCCATTCACCTACTGAAGGATATCTTGGTTGCTTCCAGGTTGTGGCAGTTATGAATAAAGTTGCTGTAAGTATTTGTGTGCAGGGTTTTTTGTATACTTACGTTCTTAGTTCATTTGGGTAAGTAGCAAGGAGCACGAATATCAGATTGAGTGTTAGGATTATGTTTAGTTTTGTAAGAAACTGCCAAACCGTTTCCAAAGCTGCTGTGCTATTTTGTTTTCCCAGTGCTAGTGAATGAGAGTTCCTGTTGCTCCACATCCTTCTCAGCATTTGCTATTTTTCTGTTTTGGATTGTGGCCATTCCTTTTTCTTTTATAAAGTATTTTTATTTATTTTTGAGAGAAAGCGAGACCAAGCATGCAGAGAGAGAAATGGGCTCCCCAATGAGCAGGGAGCCTGATGCGGGACTCAGTCCCAGGACCCAGAGATCACTACCTGAGCTGAAGACAGACACTTAACCAGCTGAGCCACCCAGGTGCCCTGGATTGTGGCCATTCTAATAATAGGTGTGTAGTGGTATTTCATTGTTTTAATTTGCAGTTCCCTAATGACATAGGATGCTGAACATCTTTTCACAGGCTAATTTGTGTACTTGGGATTTTGAAAATCAAAATAGCTCTCCATACACTTGACCATATTGTTTGTATTACTAGGCTTGTTCCTCTCTTTAGCTATAGTTTGTTCCTGCAGTTTAGCGTAAAGGAAGGAGCCTTGTTGTGGAGACTGTTGGCTTAGGTTAAGATCCCAATTTCTGCTTTCCCTCACCTCCCAATTTCTGCTTTCCCTCACCTCCCAATTTAACTGTGTAACCTTGACTAAATTACTTAACATTTCTGTTCCAGTTTCCCCATTTGCAAAAGGGGGATATAATTGTCCTAATTATTAGGAGTGTTAGTACATGGAAAGTTCTTTGAACAGAACGTGTGTTTACTGTTCAAAAATATTTCTTCTATTTACTTGTAAATCTTCGTAAATACTCTTTTTTCTTTTTTATTTAAACCTTTTTGATATTCTGTGTTAAATCTTTTGAACTTCACCCTAAATTTGAACTTAGGAATTTTTCCTATTTACCACCTTTTACCATCCAGCAAAATCCATCTAGTTTTTGCTTTGATGTAAGAGTAACGTATTGCTCATTTCTTCAGTTTATCTTTCCCCCCACCCTCCCTCCCTATTTCCTTTCCCTTCCCCTCCCTCCCTTCTTTTTAATTTAAGCAATCTCTACACCCAACATGGGGCTTGAACTTATGGCCCTGAGATCAAGAGTCAGATGCTTTATTGACTGAGCCAGCCAGGCGTACCTATTTAGTATTTTCTTATTGAATTACTGGTGGTGTTTTTTCTTGATTTCTAAAATAGTGCCTTCCTCCCGTAAATATAGTACATTTTGTATTGTTTGCTTTTTTAATAAACTTTTTTGAGGGCACATAGGAAGAGAATGGGTGTTTATATTTTAGGTATTCCTGAATTTTGAATTTTAGCTCACTTACTAACTCAGTCTCTAAACTTCCTGAACTTCAGCTTTTTCCTTTGTAAATTAAGATGAACATTTAATAGAATGGTTGTGTAGATTAAGTGGTAAACATGTTTAAAGTGCCTAATGCTGCTTGGCATATGTATATAGTGAATGTTAATTCTCCTAAGGCTCATGAGTACTTGCTATTGCCATGCTTCTCACTATTATTTTAAAAAATGGTCACTGACTTAGTGTTTATATACAGAGGACAGATAGGTATCACTGAAGTGTACATGGAAATGTAAATGCTGGTGACGAATATTATCTCTATTTGGAAGAATGTCTTTCAGTGTATTGGTGTGGCTTAACGTCAGAATGAAGTTAAGACTGTTGTATTACTAGTTCTGTGTGCATATGGATTGTTCATAGACTGTAAATAAGTAACTGAAGGTGAATGTGTGTGGGTAGTAATCAGTAGATGTTGTAGCATATGTGTACATAGTGTCTACAGTTTCTGAAGTGGGAGTGTCCACAGTTTCTGTCACCTGGAGGAAACTCCAGAGCTGCTCAGTGTTTTTATTTTTTTTTAATTTTTTTTTTTAAAGATTTTATTTATTTATTTGACAGACAGATTACAAGTAGGCAGAGAGGCAGGCAGAGAGAGAGGGGGAAGCAGGCTCCCTGCCGAGCAGAGAGCCTGATGTGGGGCTCAATCCCAGGACCCTGGGATCATGACCTGAGCCAAAGGCAGAGGCTTTAACCCACTGAGCCACCCAGGTGCCCCTGCTCAGTGTTTTTAGACAAATAATCTAGTTTCAGATTTCTTTGTGAATATTTCCGTTTGACATTGACTTTGATTAGATATGAGAAATTTGCACGATGGTCATAAGTGAGAAAAAGATCACTGTACTCTACTCCAGTTGTGGTGGAGTTCAGATTGGGAGAATTTTTACATATTTATTTTTTGTTTGTTTTGAGCTTCTTGTTCAGACTTAAAGCCCAGAGCTGCCTGCTCTAAGAAGTCTTGGAGCATAGAAGACTAGTTAGGTTACCCTGTGTATTTCTCAAATATTTTTCTGGGATCAAATTCATACTTATTATCACTTTGTTAGAGGTAGAAAATATTTTTTTACTATTTCTGAAATTAAGCTTGCACTAATTTGGATAAAATGTAAAATCTTCCTGTAGGTCTGTTTTGGAAATTGTAAATGATTCATACAACTTCCTATTTCCTGACTTACCTTGGGAAGGTAAACCTTTCTAGTCTCTTTCTAGTTATTCTTTTATGAAAGATAATGAACAGAATGCAGAGTTGGGATTTTAGTAGCCCTAGAAGATAGTTGTCTCCTGAATGCATCCGAGTTCTTTTTTTTTCTTTTTTTAAGATTTTGTTTATTTATTTGACAGAGATCACAAGTAGGCAGAGAAGCAGGCAGAGAGAGAGGGGGAAGCAGGCTCCCCGCTGAGCAGAGCGCCAGGACCCTGGGATCATGACCCAAGCCGAAGGCAAAGGCTTTAACCCACTGAGCCACCCAGGCGCCACCCTCCCCCCCTTTTATTTTTAAAGATTTTACTTATTTATTTGACAGAGCAAGCGAGCGTGCGCCTACACCCACAAGCAGGGGAGTGGCTGGCGGAGGGTGACGAAGAAGCAGGCTCTAGGGAGCCTGATGTGGGGCTCCATCCCAGGACCCTGGGATCATGACCTGAGCTAAAGGCAGATGCTTAATGGACTGAGCCACCCAGGCGTGTCTGCATCTGAGTTTTTTATAAAAACTTAATTAGGAAAATCTCTTTGTGGGCTCAGTACAAACTTTATGTTGCAGTTGACTGACTTTAAAGTAATGCTACGTGATGACCTGCCTTATGTCAAAGATTTGCTGTTTTATTTATTTTTTTAAGATTTTATTTTTTAAAAGATTTATTTATTTATTTGAAGTGGGGGGGCAAAAAGAAAGGGAGAGATTTTTTTTTTTTTAAGATTTTATTTATTTATTTGACTGAGAGAGATAGACAGTGAGAGCAGGGGAAGCCTAGCTCCCCGCCAAGCAGGGAGCCCGATGTGGGGCTCGATCCTAGGACCCGGGGATCATGACCTGAGCTGAAGGCAGATGCCTAATGACTGATCCACCCAGGTGCTCCTGGGGAGAGAGTCTTAGACTCTATGGGGAGCATGGAGCTTGGTTCCGTCTCAAGACCCTGAGATCACGACCTGAGCTGAAACCAAGAGTCAAACTCTTAACCCAGGGGCCCCTTAAGATTTTATATTTAAGTAATCTCTGTACCCAGTGTGAGGCTTGAACTCACAAACCTGAGACCAGAAATTGCGTTCTCTACCAACTGATCCAGCCAGGTGCCCCGGTTTGCTTTTTTACTAACATTTTCCCACAGTTAATTAAAGTGAATTTATATTAAAATTAAAAAAATATTTTGCTCTGTTTTTAGAGCAAGAAAAATTGATCTAAATTTTATGTTTATCTCCGATCTTTTCCTAACTATTATCTGTTCAAGGATGGTTTTTCTCTAACAATAATTTGTCTAAGTCTTTTTGTAGTTACAGACTTGCTGAGGGTCTCTATAAGATATCAGCTTCTGGATCCAAACAGTTTGGGATTAAACCTTGGTTCTGTTTGATCTTGAAGTTCATCCCATAAAATGAGAATAGTAATAGTGTCTACCCTAGAAAGTGGTTGTATACATATATATACACGCTCAAAGTATTTTTTATTGTGTTTTCATTCTTTTGGTAGCAGTGGCTATTTAAATACTGCAGACATTTTTGCTGCAGATATGTGGTTGAAGTGGCAGTATTCTTACAGTTTTCCGTGTATATGGAAATGTGACTGAAATATAATGGACATAATTATAATAACTTTTGTATTCCAGGAGAGATATAAACTATGTAAGTTAATTGATTTTGGACTTAAAATTGTGAAAAGAGCAAGGTAATGTGAAGAACTAGTTGATTTATATTTATTTATACATTTATTGAACGTATGCTAGACAGGGGGGCACAAAAGAATCAAGGCAACATTTTGGCCTTTGAATGCATGCTTGGCGATGTGTTAAGGTAAATCTTTTTTTTTTTTTTTTTTTTTTAAGATTTTATTTATTTATTTGACAGAAAGAGGCACAGTGAGAGAGGGAGCACAAGCAGGGGGTTGTGGGAGAGGGAGTAGCAGGCTTCCCACCAAGCAGGGAGCCCAATGCAGGGCTCAATCCCAGGACCCTGGGATCATGACCTGAGCCAAATGCAGCTGGTTAATGGCTGCCCTTAGGTAAATCATTTTAGTGTAATGTTATAAGTACTATAACATAGATACGCAGAGTGCTGTGTGAGTACACAGGAGGTAGTTTCTTCAACCTGAGGGAAATAGAGAAGACTTCTCAAAGGAGGTTGCTTTTATGATTCATTTTGAAAGATGAGATGGTGGGAGGGAACGTTATAGGGATCATCATTTTAAGCTAGGGTACTTGCTTGTGTGGAGACATTGTGGTCTTTTTTTTTTTTTTAAGATTTTATTTATTTATTTGACAGACAGATCACAAGTAGGCAGAGAGGCAGGCAGAGAGAGAGAGGAAGGGAAGCAGGCTCCCCGCTGAGCAGAGAGTCCGATGCGGGGCTTGATCCCAGGACCCTGAGATCATGACCTGAGCGGAAGGCAGCGGCTTTAACCCACTGAACCACCCAGGCGCCCCGACATTGTGGTCTTTTAAAACATGGTAAATTCAAGGAACAGAGAGAAGTTTTTGAAGGAAACCAGTTGGGAGTTTAGGATGTGTGAGGGTATGGTTAGAGTTGAAGCTGAGAGATAGGCAAAGACAAGATCATAATATGTTTTGTTAAGAAATCTGACTTGAGGGCGCCTGGGTGGCTCAGTGGGTTAAAGCCTCTGCCTTCAGCTCGGGTCATGGTCCCAGGGTCCTGGGATCGAGGCCCACATCGGGCTCTCTGCTCAGCAGGGAGCCTGCTTCCTCCTCTCTCTCTGACTGCCTCTCTGCCTACTTGTGATCTCTCTCTCTGTCAAATAAATAAATAAAATCTTAAAAAAAAAAAAAAAAAAAAAAAAGAAATCTGACTTGAGGGGCGCCTGGGTGGCTCAGTTGCTTTAAGCATCTGTCTTCACCTCAGGTCATGAATACAGGGTCCTGGGATCAAGCCCTGCATCAGGCTCCCTGCTCATTGGGAGGTCTGCTTCTCCCTCTCCCTCTGCCTCTCCCCTCTGCTTGTGCGCACACACACTCTCTCTCTCTCTCAAAAAATAAAATAAATTCTTAGGAAAAAAAAGAAATTTGACATGATGTCAGTGGTAGGGAGCCATTGTAGGTTATTTCATAATCAAATTTGTTTTTAGAGAGGTTTGAAACTAATGCCCAGGTATGAGATGTGATGAGAGCTTTGTGTAAGTTAGTTTGAAAGGTAGGAACCATAATTTTTGGTGATTGTGGGGATGAGAGAGATGGATAGGTGAAAAGTACTCATGCGTGGGTTCCTACTTTGGGTAGCTGGATGAATGGTATTTATTAATTGAAGTAAGACAAGAAGACGCGGTAAGTAGTTTTTGTTGGAGGAGGTTGGGAGCAAGAGGGAGATAGTGACATTGGTTGTGTTAATTTTGCAGTTCTTGAAGGACATCCAAGTAGAGATGTCCAGAAGGCTTTGGGCATTCAAAGTTGAAGCTTCAGGATTTGGGAACACAGATTGGGAAGACATTGGCAATTAAAGAGAAAGCTGAGCCTAGTGGTTAAGGATGTTGGTTCTGGAGCCAGACTGCATTGCAGTCCATGATTCACCACTTATTATCTGTGCCCTTAGGCAAGATGCTTAACCTCTCTCTGCACACCTAACTCATGGGTTATTGTAAAGATTAAATAAACATACATGTAGGTACTGCTTAATCCACCATAAGCACACTACTAAGTGTTACTTTTGTATTGTTGTTCTTAATTATAGTTAATTCAACAAGTATTTTTCTGCCATATGGGGATAATAAGATGAATTTAAAATCCCCCCTGCCTCTCAATTTGGAAAGCTTTTAGAGGAGGTGATATCTCGGCTCTTGAAAGAAAAGGAGTTAGCCAGGTAGAGGGAACAGCACGAGTAAGAGAGGCGGGAAGCAGGTGGTGTTTGTTATAAGCACATTGGTATTAGGGTGCAGAGCACAAGGGTGGGAGTGATGAAATAGCCTGAGGATCTTGGATTTGGTCCCTTTGACCTGTGGTTACCATAATTTTCAGTGTGAGAACTCCTAGTTTAAGGTAAAAAATATAGTGATCTGTTATTAGAGGAGCTGTGTTTTTAGCGTTGGTTGAGAAAATACTGCGAAAGGCTACTACTTTGAAATAATTTTTATTTTAGACTTATTACTATGTAATTTGAAAAATACTGCAACACAGGGGTGCGCAGGCGCCTGGGTGGCTTAGTTGGTTGAGCGTCTTGACTCTTGGTTTCAGCTCAGGTCATGATCTCATGGGTTGCGAGATGGAGCCCCACGGCAGGCTCCCTGCTGAGCAGGGATTTGTGCTTGAAAATTCTCTCCCTCTGCCACTCCCCGCCCTTGCACGCCTACATGCGATCTCTCACTCTCTCTCTAAAATAAATAAATACGTCTTTGAAAAACCCACTACAGCACAGGTGCTTTGGCCTTTCCTCCCTGCTGGTTTAGCTTTGAGATTTTTCCCAGGGTATATTAGTCTGTTAAGGCTCTTCTGTCTGGCCTCTAACTTCAGAATTTTTTTTGTTATTATCCCCTAACTTGTTCTTTTTGTTTCTGTGGGTTTGTTTAATGCCCTCTTTATTATCTTTTTAGTGAGACTTGGGAGGGAGCAGAAGTAAATGTGCACCCATTATAACCTTGTTGTTTAACTGGCAATTTGTACTTGTAACCATACTTAAGTTGTTAAAATTTGGTACTTTGTCTTTAGCAGCAGTTGGCTGTAACTACAGATAGACTATAAACAGCAATAGATTGCTGTAATATAGTTTGTAAGAACAGCGGAGTAGGCAGGAGGTAGCTTTCTTCTTTTTTTCAAGATTTTATTTATTTATATGACAGACAGAGATCACAAGTAGGCAGAGAGGCAGGCAGACAGAGAGGAGGAAGCAGGCTCCCTGCTGAGCAGAGAGCCTGATGTAGGGCTCGATCCCAGGACCCTGGGATCATGCCTGAGCCGAAGGCAGAGGCCTTAACCCACTGAGCTATACAGGTGCCCCAGGAGGTACCTTTACCTTTCTGATATGTGCATTATACTGTCCATGGCCTTATGCCTTTGACAAGATAACTTCTGAGAGTTACCATCTTTAAAATGGGCTGGTGATTCCTTTTTTTTTTTTGAAAATTATTTTTTTTTACTTATTTTTTTTATAATTTTTTTTTTTTTTTTTTTTTTGTAAAGTAGGCTCCACATCCAGAGGGGGTTTGAACTCACAACCCTGAGATCAAGAGATGAATGTTTGGGCCTCCTGGGTGACTCAGTTGGTTAAGTGTCTGCCCTCTGCTCAGGTCAGGATCCCCGGGGCCTGGGATCAAGCCCGGAGTCAGGCTGCCTGCTCAGTGGGGAGTCTGCTTCTTTTTCCTCTGTCCCTTCCCTCTGCTTGTGCTCACTTGCTCTCTGTCAAGTAAATAAATAAAACCGTTAAAAAAAAATTAAATAAATAAAAGATGAACTCCTTGGTTATAAAAAAGGAGATAATAGAGGTATATATACTTTATAGAAGAAAAAAGGAGATAATAGAGGTATATATACTTTATAGAATAAAGTAATTGCTATATAAAATAGCTTGTGACAAGAACAGTGCTTCTAAAAGGAGTAATTGTGGTCTCATTTGTGTGTTTAAGTCAGGGATGTATTTTAGGAGAGATATTAAGGTTTATTCTTTTCTTTTTTTAAGATTTTATTTATTTATTTGACAGAGAGAGACACAGCGTGAGAGGGAACACATGCAGGAGGAGTGGGAGAGGGAGAAGCAGGCTTCCCACAGAGCAGGGGTTCCGATGTGGGGCTCTGTCCCAGGACCCTGGGATCATAACCTGAGCCGAAGGCAGACACTTAACAACTGAGCCACCCAGGCGCCCCATTAATGCCTATTCTTTAGGGGAAATGATAGAAGCATTAGAATGGGCCAGATAGGAATGTTTTCTTTGAGATTTATTGTGGGTGCCAAGAATTTAAGCTATGATTTAAGTTCATGATTTGTTTCTGTACTTAGATTTATGAAGTGGGAGAGAATTAAGACTGGGGCGATGCATAGGGCAGTGTGTCCTCAGCCTTGGTTGCTCATTAGAATCATCAGGGGAACTTCAAAAAAATATTCTGCTTGGGTCCCAGTATTCCCCCCCCCTCCCAGATTTTATTTATTTATTTATTTATTTGAGAGAGAGACCATCCACGTATATTTAGGGGAGGGGGAAGACCAGAGGTAGAGGGAGAGAGAATCTGAAGCAGACTGCCCAGAGCAAGGTACCCCACATGGGGCTCTGTCTCACGACCCCAGGGTTATGACCTGAGCCAAAATCAAGAGTCAGATGCTTAACTGACAGCCACCCAGGCACCCCTAGGGTCCCAGAATTCTGACGTAAGTGGTCTGGAGTGGAGCCCAGGCATACTTTTTTTTTTTTTTTTTTAATTTTTCTTTTATTTTTTTATTATTTTTTTTAACAGAATGCCAGGTTATTCTAATGTGCTTCTAGGTTTAGAGGTTCAAACTTCATGAGTAAGTTTGTTTGATAAGCCTGGGATTACACTAGAGACAGGTTTCATTTGAATTGAATAGTATTCTATTTAGCTTTAATTTTAAGGGTAAGAGAAACCTCCGAAGTTAGTTTGTCTGCTACTAAAATCTACCTCATTGTGTTTTAAATTGTATTAACTGACTGTATAATGAAATATTCTTGTAAACAGCAGGGATATATCAAGGACCAAATTTCTCCTGCTTTCTATTTTGTCCTTCTCTGCTGTAATTCAGTTTTTGTTTTTTTTTTTTAAAGATTTTATTTATTTATTTGACAGAGAGATCACAAGCAGGCAGAGAGAGAGGAGGAAGCAGGCTCCCCTAGAGAGCAGAGAGCCCGATGCGGGGCTCGATCCCAGGACTCTGAGATCACGACCTGAGCCGAAGGCAGCGGCTTAACCCACTGAGCCACCCAGGCGCCCCTGTAATTCAGTTTTGTTTGATTTTTGAACCAGCTAAGTGCTGTGATACTTAATTACCAAGATACCACTATAGCCAAAGACAGTGACCTCATACCAAGGGCAGGAGTAAGGTAGGGGAAAATGGGGGTATGAAGGGTAGAGATGGCTGGGTTATCTGTACCAGATCAACTAGTTTCATGCCCGAACTGTCTTTGTTTACACTTTGTTTGTGTTAACAAACAAAACTGTGAGACTGTTGTATTTTACCACATAGTTTAGTTTTAATATATTAAAAAGTTCTTCAAAATCATGGAAAATGATTCATTTATTCAAAAACATTTATTGTGTGTCAGGCGCTGTTGATAAACTAGTTAACAAAGTCCTGGCTTTGCTAGAACTCATGATTTGGTAGGAAGAGATGTAATTCACACACACTGTACCAAGCAGTGATAAATGCTGTTAAGAAATTAGAGCTGGTATGAGGTTGGAAATGGGCAAATTTGTGCTGTGAGGTGGTCTGGGAGGTCTCTCCAAAGTGGCCCTTGAGCAAAGATCCCAGTGAGGTGAGGAGGCAGCGGGCAGATATCCAGGGAAGTTTCTGTTGGCCTGTTACTGTAGTATGTAAAAACAGCTAGACAGATTTTAATCATATTTGGATGGAATTTGACTTGGACTGATTTAAAATTTAGGAATGATGAAAGGTCTTTGTGACTGCTAGTCTGGATATATGTGCCTTCTATGTTCAACAGAGAACAGTAGTTTCAAGTATGAGCTCCAAATAGAAATTCATGAGGTATATGCTGCATATTACAGGATTGTATAGATTTATAGCTGAGTTCCTTCTCATATGGACAACTTCATGTAGCAATAGGAATTTGTGTGTAGATGGTTAGGGATATCTTGAGCAATATCAGATAGCGAAGGTAGCTCCCAAATTTTACTTAATTATCTCCAGTTCAAAATCCTGAAGGAAAAATGTAACTATTGCATCCCAAGGTGATTGGGAGATGTAACTGTGACAAATTGAGTAATATATGTTGAAATAGTCCCCAAAATTTCTTGCGGGGAATAGGTCCTTAAAGATTGAGTCTCATCCGTGGAAACTTCAGAGAAGATTATGTTCTTAAAACTTTCTCCGTTGATGTCATATACTTAAGATTATAGTTAAATAGGAGGTTTGGTGGAACTTCAGGATAAAGTGAATAGAGAGAATTGGAACTTGGAACTCTTTCTCTCTCTCTCTTTTTAAAGATTTTATTTTTTAAGTGATCTTTATATCTGTTGTGGGGCTTGAACTCACGACTGTGAGATCAAGAGCCACATGCTCCACTGACTGAGCCAGCCAGCCACCCTTGAACTTGGAATTCTTAATTCCAGTAAGTCTGTGTCTTTTGGAGACCCACTCTCATGCCTACGCAGTTGTTGGGTTCTCTTACCTGGAACAATACTCTCACTGCATTGTATTTCATTCATTTGTTACCCTTTATTCATGGCCTAGCACTTGAACTTTCCCAAACTTTCTTTGCTTTGCACCGAGTTTAGTTTTATAGGAATACTCACTTTGGCTTTGAATAAATAATAATATGTACTAACAACTTTTGTTAAGTGATTTTGTTTTTGGTTACTTAAATTATATTTTAAAAGCATTGTAAGAACACTAATTTTGTACCCTCTTTATTGACTTTGAATGATGTTTTTATATACTGTGTTTAATTAGTAGAGTATTTTAAGCATTGAACTCTGATGTTATCTCTGTGGAAATAGAATTTTACAGTGTGTCTTATCAGTTTGCAAAGATGATGTAATTCAGATAATATTTTTGCAAGTTTTGTAGGGATGCACATAAATAATGCCTTGATCAAGAATTGACTATTTCTTGAAGTGGGTATTAGGATTAAATAATTTTTAAAAAAGTTTCCTACCTTTGTGAATTTCCATTTGAAAAGTGATTTACCTTATAGGACGTATCAAATAGACTAAGGAATAGAGTAGTTACCTACAATTTTGTTACCTGGGGCAACAATGTCTTTTTGCTTTTTTTTATTGTTGAATATATATATATATATATTTTTATAGTAATGTGTCAATATTTTATTATGAGCCTATCAATTTATATTCAAACATTAGTATCACTTTTCAATCACTGAATATATTTCATAGTTCCTTTCCAAGCACTTACTGTCATTTTTACTTCATTAGAATTAATTGAAATGTAAATATGTGTATGAATATATATATGCATATATAGTCCCCAAGTATGTATGCGTATTTGTGTACGTTTACACACACATATAGTATTCAGAATGAACATGGTGAAGGTAATTTTCTTTCCCACTGAAGACCCACAGTTGCTTCTAACAGAGATAACCACTCATCTTTGTTCCATATGCATACTTCCAGAAATATTCAGTGCTTATATACAAAGGAGCAAATACTGTCCCGCTTTTATGAACAGCTTTCTTAACATCGCTTGGAGATTATTTTATTTATGTTTATGTAGATCTAAGTAATTATATTAGTCATGTAATAAACGTGTTTCATGGTTATATCATTATTTAACATTGATGAGCATTAGGTTGCTGTGGTCAGTAAAATTCATACTTCAAAAACATTATAAATCATCTATCTTTGTACGTGTACATTTCTGAAAAAGTTTTTGAAGTGGATTTCTGAGTCACAGGTATGCAAAAACAAGAATCTGCAAGTATGCTCTGATGATTGAACTTCATGCTCATTTATAATCCTACATACAGTATGTGAATTTTTCTTCATTTTCTAACCATTTCAACACTGAACATTATGGAAGTTTTTAATCAACTTTTCATTTGTCTGAAAGTCATTTTACTTTTAATGTGTATTGCTAGGTCATTTATGTCTTCTATTTTCTTTTTCTTTTTTTTTTAAATTTTATTTTTTATAAACATATAATATATTTTTATCCCAGGGGTACAGGTCTGTGAATCGCCAGGTTTATACACTTCACAGCACTCACCATAGCACATACCCTCCCCAATGTCCATAACCCCACCCCCCCTCCCAACCCCCCTCCCCCCATCAACCCTCAGTTTGTTTTGTGAGATTAAGAGTCACTTATGGTTTGTCTCCCTCCCAATCCCATCTTGTTTCATTTACTCTTCTCCTACCCCCCTTAACCCCCCATGTTGCATCTCCTCTCCCTCATATCAGGGAGATCATATGATAGTTGTCTTTCTCCGATTGACTTATTTCGCTAAGCATGATACCCTCTAGTTCCATCCACGTCGTCGCAAATGGCAAGATTTCATTTCTTTTGATGGCTGCATAGTATTCCATTGTGTATATATACCACATCTTCTTTATCCATTCGTCTGTTGATGGACATCTAGGTTCTTTCCATAGTTTGGCTATTGTAGACATTGCTGCTATAAACATTCGGGTGCACGTGCCCCTTCGGATCACTACGTTTGTATCTTTAGGGTAAATACCTAGCAGTGCAATTGCTGGGTCATAGGGTAGTTCTATTTTCAACCTTTTGAGGAACCTCCATGCTGTTTTCCAGAGTGGTTGCACCAGCTTGCATTCCCACCAACAGTGTAGGAGGGTTCCCCTTTCTCCGCATCCTCGCCAGCATCTGTCATTTCCTGACTTGTTAATTTTAGCCATTCTGACTGGTGTGAGGTGATAGCTCATTGTGGTTTTGATTTGTATTTCCCTGATGCCGAGTGATATGGAGCACTTTTTCATGTGTCTGTTGGCCATCTGGATGTCTTCTTTGCAGAAATGTCTGTTCATGTCTTCTGCCCACTTCTTGATTGGGTTATTTGTTCTTTGGGTGTTGAGTTTGCTAAGTTCTTTATAGATTTGGACACTGGCCCTTTATCTGATATGTCGTTTGCAAATATCTTCTCCCATCCTGTCAGTTGTCTTTTGGTTTTGTTAACTGTTTCCTTTGCTGTGCAAAAGCTCTTGATCTTGATAAAATCCCAATAGTTCATTTTTGCCCTTGCTTCCCTTGCCTTTGGCTATGTTCCTAGGAAGATGTTGCTGCGGCTGAGGTCGAAGAGGTTGCTGCCTGTGTTCTCCTCAAGGATTTTGATGGATTCCTTTCTCACATTGAGGTCCTTCATCCATTTGGAGTCTATTTTCGTGTGTGGTGTAAGGAAATGATCCAATTTCATTTTTCTGCATGTGGCTGTCCAATTTTCCCAACACCATTTGTTGAAGAGGCTGTCTTTTTTCCATTGGACATTCTTTCCTGCTTTGTCGAAGATTAGTTGACCATAGAATTGAGGGTCTATTTCTGGGCTCTCTATTCTGTTCCATTGATCTATGTGTCTGTTTTTGTGCCAGTACCATGCTGTCTTGATGATGACAGCTTTGTAATAGAGCTTGAAGTCCGGAATTGTGATGCCACCAACTTTGGCTTTCTTTTTCAATATTGCTTTGGCTATTCGAGGTCTTTTCTGGTTCCATATAAATTTTAGGATTATTTGTTCCATTTCGTTGAAAAAAATGGATGGTACTTTGATAGGAATTGCATTAAATGTGTAGATTGCTTTAGGTAGCATAGACATTTTCACAATATTTATTCTTCCAATCCAGGAGCATGGAACATTTTTCCATTTCTTTGTGTCTTCCTCAGTTTCCTTCATGAGTACTTTATAGTTTTCTGTGTATAGATTCTTAGTCTCTTTGGTTAGGTTTATTCCTAGGTATCTTATAGTTTTGGGTGCAATTGTAAATGGGATTGACTCCTTAATTTCTCTTTCTTCTGTCTTGTTGTTGGTGTAGAGAAATGCAACTGATTTCTGTGCATTGATTTTATATCCTGACACTTTACTGAATTCCTGTACAAGTTGTAGCAGTTTTGCAGTGGAGTCTTTTGGGTTTTCCACATATAGTGTCATATCATCTGCGAAGAGTGATAGTTTGACTTCTTCTTTGCCGATTTGGATGCCTTTAATTTCCTTTTGTTTTCTGATTGCTGAGGCTAGGACTTCTAGTACTATGTTGAATAGCAGTGGTGATAATGGACATCCCTGTCGTGTTCTTGACCTTAGCGGAAAAGCTTTTCAGTTTTTCTCCATTGAGAATGATATTTGCGGTGGGTTTTCATAGATGGCTTTGATAATATTGAGGTATGTGCCCTCTCTCCCTACGCTTTGAAGAGTTTTGATCAGGAAGGGATGCTGTACTTTGTCAAATGCTTTTTCAGCATCTATGGAGAGTATCATATGGTTCTTGTTCTTTCTTTTATTAATGTGTTGTATCACATTGATTGATTTGCGGATGTTGAACCAACCTTGCAGTCCTGGAATAAATCCCACTTGGTCGTGGTGAATAATCCTTTTAATGTACTGTTGAATCCTATTGGCTAGTATTTGGGTGAGAATTTTCGCATCTGTGTTCATCAAAGATATTGGTCTGTAGTTCTCTTTTTTGATGGGATCCTTGTCTGGTTTTGGGATCAAGGTGATGCTGGCCTCATAAAATGAGTTTGGAAGTTTTCCTTCCATTTCTATTTTTTGGAACAGCTTCAGGAGAATAGGAATTAATTCTTCTTTAAATGTTTGGTAGAATTCCCCTGGGAAGGATCTGGCCCTGGGCTTTTGTTTGTTTGGAGATTTTTGATGACTGTTTCAATCTCCTTACTGGTTATGGGTCTGTTCAGGCTTTCTATTTCTTCCTGGTTCAGTTGTGGTAGTTTATATGTCTCTAGGATGCATCCATTTCTTCCAGATTGTCATATTTGTTGGCGTAGAGTTGCTCATAGTATGTTCTTATAATTGTCTGTATTTCTTTGGTGTTAGTTGTGGTCTCTCCTCTTTCATTCATGATTTTATTTATTTGGGTCCTTTCTCTTTTCTTTTTGATAAGTCTGGCCAGGGGTTTATCAATCTTATTAATTCTTTCAAAGAACCAGCTCCTAGTTTCATTGATTTGTTCTATTGTTTTTTTGGTTTCTATTTCATTGATTTCTGCTCTGATCTTTATGATTTCTTTTCTCCTGCTGGGTTTAGGGTTTCTTTTTTTGTTCTTTCTCCAGCTCCTTTAGGTGTAGGGTTAGGTTGTGTACCTGAGACCTTTCTTGTTTCTTGAGAAAGGCTTGTACCGCTATACATTTTTCTCTCAGGACTGCCTTTGTTGTGTCCCACAGATTTTGAACGGTTGTGTTTTCATTATCATTTGTTTCCATGAATTTTTTCAATTCTTCTTTAATTTCCTGGTTGACCCATTCATTCTTTAGAAGGATGCTGTTTAGTCTCCATGTATTTGGGTTCTTTCCAAATTTCCTCTTGTGATTGAGTTCTAGCTTCAGAGCATTGTGGTCTGAAAATATGCAGGGAATGATCCCAATCTTTTGATAACGGTTGAGACCTGATTTAGGACCGAGAATGTGATCTATTCTGGAGAATGTTCCATGTGCACTAGAGAAGAATGTGTATTCTGTTGCTTTGGGATGAAATGTTCTGAATATATCTGTGATGTCCATCTGGTCCAGTGTGTCGTTTAAGGCCTTTATTTCCTTGTTGATCTTTTGCTTGGATGATCTGTCCATTTCAGTGAGGGGAGTGTTAAAGTCCCCTACTATTACTGTATTATTGTTGATGTGTTTCTTTGATTTTGTTATTAATTGGTTTATATAGTTGGCTGCTCCCACGTTAGGGGCATAGATATTTAAAATTGTTAGATCTTCTTGTTGGACAGTTCCTTTGAGTATGATACAGTGTCCTTCCTCATCTCTTATTATAGTCTTTGGCTTAAAATCCATTTGATCTGATATAAGGATTGCCACTCCTGCTTTCTTCTGATGTCCATTAGCATGGTAAATTCTTTTCCACCCCCTCACTTTAAATCTGGAGGTGTCTTCGGGTTTAAGATGAGTTTCTTGTAGGCAACCTATAGATGGGTTTTGTTTTTTTATCCATTCTGATACCCTGTGTCTTTTGATTGGGGCATTTAGCCCATTAACATTCAGGGTTAAGTATTGAGAGATATGAATTTATTGCCATTGTATTGCCTGTAAGGTGACTGTTCTTGTATATGTCTCTGTTTCTTTCTGATCTATTACTTTTAGGGTCTCTCTTTGCTTAGAGGACCCCTTTCAATATTTCCTGTAGAGCTGGTTTGGTATTTGCAAATTCTTTCAGTTTTTGTTTGTCCTGGAAGCTTTTAATCTCTCCTTCTATTTTCAATGATAGCCTAGCTGGATATAGTATTCTTGGCTGCATGTTTTTCTTGTTTAGTCTTCTGAATATATCATGCCAGCTCTTTCTGGCCTGCCAGGTCTCTGTGGATAAGTCTGCTGCCAATCTAATATTTTTACCATTGTACGTTACAGACTTCTTTTCCCGGGCTGCTTTCAGGATCTTCTCTTTGTCACTAAGTCTTGTAAATTTTACTATTAGGTGATGGGGTGTGGACCTATTCTTATTGATTTTGAGGGGGGTTCTCTGAACCTCCTGGATTTTGATGCTTGTTCCCTTTGCCATATTGGGGAAATTCTCTCCAATAATTCTCTCCAATATACCTTCTGCTCCCCTCTCTGTTTCCTCTTCTTCTGGAATGCCAATTATTCTAATGTTGTTTCGTCTTATGGTGTCACTTATCTCTCGAATTCTCCCCTCGTGGTCCAGTAGCTGTTTATCCCTCTTTTGCTCAGCTTCTTTATTCTCTGTCATTTGGTCTTCTATATCGCTAATTCTTTCTTCTGCCTCATTTATCCTAGCAGTGAGACCCTCCATTTTTGATTGCACCTCATTAATAGCTTTTTTTATTTCAACTTGGTACGATTTTAGTTCTTTTATTTCTCCAGAAAGGGCTTTTATATCTCTCGAGAGGGTTTCTCTAATATCTTCCATGCCTTTTTCGAGCCCGGCTAGAACCTTGAGAATCGTCATTCTGAACTCTAGATCTTACATCTTACCAATGTCTGTATTGATTAGGTCTCTAGCCTTTGGTACTGCCTCTTGTTCTTTTTTTTGTGGTGAATTTTTCCGCCTTGTCATTTTGTCCAGAGAAGAGTATATGAAGGAGCAAGTAAAATACTAAAAGGGTGGCAACAACCCCAGGAAAATATGCTTTAGCCAAATCAGAAGATATTCCAAATCGTGAGGGGGGAGAAAGGGGATAAAAAGAGGTTCAGAAAGGGAAAAAAAAAAAAGAAAGAAAGAAACAATTAAAAAAAGAAAACCAATAAAGAAAAAATATAAAAAGGAAAAAAATATATATATATTAGATAAACTAGTTAAAAAACTTTAAAAAGAAAAGGGTAAAAGTTAAAAAAAAATTAGCAGAAGAAGAAAAAAAAATTGAAAAAGAAAAAAAAATTAACTGCAAGGCTAAAGAATCATGGGGAGAAAGCCATGAGTTCCGTGCTTTGCTTTTTCCTCCTCTGGAATTCCGCTGCTCTCCTTGGTATTGAAACTGCACTCCTTGGTAGGTGAACTTGGTCCTGGCTGGGTTTCTTGTTGATCTTCTGGGAGAGGGGCCTGTTGTAGTGATTCTCAATTGTCTTTGCCCCAGGCGGAGTTGCACCACCCTTACTGGGGCCGGGCTGAGTAATCGGCTCGGGTTTGCTTTCGGGAGCTTTTGTTCCCTGAGCGCTTTCCGTAGAGTTCTGGAGGGCAGGAATGAAGATGGCGGCCTCCCGGTCTCAGGCCCGGAGGAGCCGAGAGCCCGGGGCCCCACTCCTCAGTGCGCCCTCAGAGAACAGCGCCCAATTACTCCCTTCACCCTGGCCTCTGGCCGTGCTCCGAGCTGACCGAGCCTGCGACTGGTTCAAGGTAACCCCGAGCTTAGCGCTCACTCCTCGGCTCTGTCTCTGTAGCCGGCTTCCCCGTTCTAATACCTGTAAGCTCTGCGACACTCAGACACCCCCGATCCTTCTGTGACCCTGCGGGACCTGAGGCCACGCTGACCCTGCGTGGGCTTCACCCCGGTTAAGCCTCTGGAGCGATGTCCCTCAGCAGAACAGACTTTTAAAAGTCCCGATTTTGTGCTCCTCTGCTTGCCGGGAGCCGGCCCCTCCCCCCCGCGGTCTATCTTCCCGTCGCTTTGGATTCACTTCTCCGCCAGTCCTACCTTTCAGAAAGTGGTTGATTTTCTGTTTCTAGAATTGCTGTTCTTCTTCTCTTCGATCTCCCATTGGATTTGTAGGTGTTTGCAATCTTTAGATAAGCTATCTAGCTGATCTCCCGCTACCTGAAGTAGTCTCAGCCTGCTACTTCTCCACCATCTTGACTCCTCCCCTCTGTTGAATATATTTTTAAAGAAAGTTCTTTAGGGGCACCTGGGTGGCTCAGTTGTTAAACATCTGCCTTCAGCTCAGGTCATGATCCCAGGGTCCTGGGATCGACCCCCACATCAGGCTCCCTGCTCAGCGGGAAGCCTGCTTCTCCTTCTCCCACTACCCCTGCTTGTGTTTCCTCTCTCACTGTGTCAAATAAATAAATATGTGTATGTGTGTATTTTTTTTTTAACTTTTTAAAGAGTTTATTTATTTGAGAGAGAAAGAGAGCTAGGTTCCATCCCAGGACCCTGAGATGATGACCTGAGCTGAAGGCAGAGGCTTTAACCCACTGAGCCACCCAGGCGCCCCAATTTTTTTTTTTTTTTTAAATACCTAAACAGTATTTCTTTCTTCCTTTTTTTTTTAAAAGATTTATTTGTTTATTTATTAGACAGAGATCACAAGTAGGCAGAGAGAGAGAGAGAGAGAATGGGAAGCAGGCTCTCTGCTGAGCAGAGAGCCCGATGCGGGGCTCGATCCCAGGCCTGGGATCATGACCCAAGCCAAAGGCAGAGGCTTTAACCCACTGAGCCACCCAGGCGCCCTATTTAAACAGTATTTCATTGTATGGATGTGTCATCATTTGTTTAGTCAGTCACTCATTGAAGGACACTTGTATGTTTTCAGCTTGGTGATTATGGATAGAGCTGCTGTAAACATTTGTGTTAAGTTTTTTGTGTGAATGTAAGATTTTATGTCTCTAGGGTAAATACGTAGAAGTAGGATTACAGGACCATTTGGTAAGTGTATGTTTAATCTTACAAGAAACTGTCAAACCAGGGTGCCTGTGGCTTAGTCTGTTAAGTGTTTGCCTTCAGCTCAGGTCATAATTCTGGGGTCTTGGGATCAAGCCCCTCCTAAGGCTTCCTGCTCAGTGGGGATTCTGCTTCTCCCCTTCCTTCTCTTCCTCCCCCCCCGCTCGTGTCTTTTCTCTCTCTCAAATAAATTAATTAAAAAAAAAAAAATCTTAAACAAGAAACTGTCCAACCTAGCATGGCTGTGCCATTATGTATTTTCATTAAAAATATATGAGTTCCACTTAATTCTGCATCCTTACAAGCATTTCTTATTATCTGTATATTGTTAAAAAGTCAATAGTACCCAAAGTGTTTCTACAGATTCAGTGCAATCTCTGTCACAATTCCAGTGATGTTTTTTGCAGAAATAGAAAAACCCACCTAAAATTCATGTAGAATCTGAAGGGATTCTACAAAGCATTCTTTGAAGAAGAAGAACAGTGTTGGAGGACTCACATTTCAAAGCTTAATACAGTTTTACAGTAACCAAAACAGTGTGGTACTGGTGTAGACTAATGTAATAACATGGAAATAAGCCCTCACATACGTGGCGAATGGTTTTTGTAAGTAGGCCAACACCATTCGGTGGGGGAAAGGACAATCTCTTCAAGGAATTGTGCTGAGAAAACTTGGATATCCACTTTGCAGAAGAATGAAGTTGAACCCTTAAATGGAAGAGCTACAACTAGAAAGCTCTTAGAGGAAAACAAAGCAGGGAGCTTCATGACGTTGGATTTGGCAGTGATATTTTGGATATGACATCAAAAGCACAGGCAACCAAAGAAAAAATAGACAAGTTGGACTTCATCAAAATGAAAACTTGTGCATTGAAAGACACTATCAACAGATTAAAACAGCAAACCACAGAATATGAGAAAATACTTGCAAATCACATATCTAGGTATATATAAAAAATTAATATCCAGACTGTATAGAGAACTTTAACATCTCAACAACAAAAAAATAAACAACCCAATTAAAGAATGAGCAAAATACTTTAATAGATCTTTCTTCAGAGAAGAAATACAAATGGCCAAAAAAGCATGTAAAAAGATGGTCAACATCACTAATATTTTGGGAAATATAAATTAAAACCTAGTGTGATACCACTTCCCACCCATTAGAGTGACTATCATTAAATATAATAATAAGTGTTGGCAAGGATGTGGAGAATTGGAATCCTTGTATTGTATTCTCTTGGTGGATGTAAAATAGTGCGGGTGTTACGGAAAATGGTATGGTGTTTCCTCAAACAATTGAAATTACTTTGGTAATTTTATGGTATCACAATTCCACATCTTGGTATATACCCCAAAGAATTGAAAGCAGGGCCTTTAAAAAATATTTGTACACTGTGTTCATAGCAGCATTATTTCCAGTAGTCAAAAGTAGAAGCTAGGGCGCCTGGGTGGCTCAGTGGGTTAAGCCACTGCCTTCAGCTCAGGTCATGATCTCGGGGTCCTGGGATCGAGCCCCGCATCGGGCTCTTTGCTCAGCAGGGAGCCTGCTTCCTCCTCTCTCTCTGCCTGCCTCTCTGCCTGCTTGTGATCTCTCTCTGTCAAAAAAAAAAAAAAAAAATTAAAAAAAAAAAAAAAAAAAAAAAAAGTAGAAGCTACCCAAGTGTCCATTGATGGATCTATGGATAAACAAAATATGGTAAAAAGGAAGGACATTTTGCACTGCAACATGGATGAACTGAAGACATAATGCTTATTGAAATAGGCCCATCACAAAAGGACAAATACTGTATGACTCCACTTATATGTGGTACTTAGAAGCAGTCAGTTTCTAGAGATAGAAAGTAGAATGGTGATTGCTGGGCACTGGGGGTATGGAGATGGGAAGGAGGACTTAGTGCCTGATGGTTATAAAGCTCAAGTTTTGCAAGTTTTGCACCATCCATTCTGTGGATGGTTGGTGGTGATGGTTGCAGAACAGTGTGAATGTATTTAATGTCACTCAGCTGTGCACTTAAAAATAGTTAAAAGTGCTAAATTTCATTTTAATGTTGATTTACCACAATTAAAAATAATTTAACAGACAAAATGGCCGTGTTTATTTGGGTCTATTGCTAGATTCTCTTCTTTTCCATAGATCTACATGTCTGTCCATTTGCCACTATCATATTTTCTTGTGATACTATAAGTTTTTTTTTTAATTTAAAGATTTATTTATTTATTTGACAGAGAGATCACAAGTAGGCAGAGAGGCAGGCAGAGAGAGAAGGGGAAGCAAACTTCCTGCTGAGCAGAGAGCCCGATGTGGGGCTCGATCGCAGGACGTGGGATCAAGACCTGAGCCAAAGGCAGAGGCTTAACCCACTGAGCCACCCAGGTGCCCGGTACTGTAAGTTTTATAGTAGGTCTTAAAATCATGTAATGTGATTTGTCCAACTTTATTCTTTTTTTTTTTTTTTAAGATTTTATTTATTTATTTGACAGAGATCACAAGTAGGCAGAGAGGTAGGCAGAGAGAGAGGGAGGAGGAAGCAGGCTTGCTACTGAGTAGAGAGCCTAATGCGGGCCTCGATCCCAGAACCCTGAGATCATGACCCAAGCTGAAGGCAGAGGCTTAACCCACTGAGCCACCCAGGCACCCCTGTCCAACTTTATTCTTTATCAGTTAGATGTTCCAATTCTTTTGTCTTTTCAAATAAATTTTATTTTTTTAAGAAGATTTTATTTAAGACAGAAAGGGAGCAAGAGGAGGGAGAGGGAGCACGAGCAGGGGGAAGGGCATAGGGAGAAGGAGAAGCAGACTTCCCACTGAGCAGGGAGCTCAACATGGTGCTCCATCCCACAACTCCACAATCATGACCTGAGCCAAAGAGAGACGCTTAACTGACTGAGCCACTCATTGTGGAGCCCACTGTGGGGCCTGAACTCACAGCCCTGAGATCAGGACCTCAGCAGAGATCAAGAGTGAGAAGCTTAACCGATTGAGCCACTGTGGTGCCTCTCCTGCTGGGATTTTGATTGAAATTGCATCAAATCTCTAGAGCAATTTGGGGATATTGACATCTTTACTATATTGACTCTTCCAGTCCCTAACCGTGGTTTCATTTAAGTCTTTGATTTCTTTAACTATTCTTTCATACCTTTCAGCATGCATATTCTGCATACTTTCTGTATATAACTAAGTATTAACGTTTTTAAAAAAGATTTTATTTATTTGACACAAAGAGCACAAGCAGGGGAATGGCAGGCAGGAGAAGTAGGCTCCCTGCTGAGCAAGGAGCCCAATGCGTGGCTCAGTCCCAGGACTCTGGGATCATGACCTGAGCCAAAGGCAGATTCTTCACCAGTGGAGCCACCCAGGTGCCCTTATTTTTATATTTTAAAATCTATCATAAACTGGTTTTTGTAGATTTCAGCTTCAGATTTCTAGTATATTGAAGTACAGTTGATTGATTTTTATGTATTGATTTTGTTTACTATAACCTTGCTAAACTCATTTATTAGCTCTAGGAGTTTTGTTTTTATTTTTAGATTTTCTATATAGGTTAATCATGTTGTCTGTGAATAGGGACAGTTTAATTTGTTCCTTTCTAATCTTCATGGCATTTAAATTCTTCTCATTTTTTATTGCAGTGGCTAGATTTTCCAATACGATACTGAATAGGAATGGTGAGAGTGTATCCTTGGATTGTTCCTGATTTTAGGGGGAAAGTATTCAGTGTTTTACCATTAATTATGCTGATAGTGTTAGGATCTTTGTAGCTGTCCTTTATCAGGTTGAGCAAATTCCCTTTCATTTCTAATTTGCTGAGTTTTTTTTTTTTAATCCTGAAAGGATATTATATTTTGCCGAATGCATCTATTCATGTAGGTTTTCTTCTTTAAGCTGTAATGTGTGGTAGCTTGTATTGATTGATTCTTGAATATTGCATCAGTTCAGTGTTCCTGCTATAACTGTACTTGGTCCTGGCATGTTATTCTTTTTATATTTGCTAAATTCCATTTGCTTTTATTTTATGAAGGGTGTTTTCATCGATATGTGTGAGGGATAATGGTATATAGTTTTTTTTTTTTTTGGTGCTATCTTTTTCTAGACTTTGGCTTCAGGTTTAATGCTGGTTTCATAAAATGAGTTTGAAAGTATTCCCTTCTTGGAGCCTGGGTGGCTCAGTGGGTTAAGCCACTGCCTTCGGCTCGGGTCATGATCTCAGGGTCCTGGGATCGAGCCGAGAGTCGGGCTCTCTGCTCGGCGGGGAGCCTGCTTCCCCCCCCTCTCTGCCTGCCTGTGATCTCTCTCTGTCAAATAAATAAATAAATAAAATCTTAAAAAAAAAAAAAGTATTCCCTTCTCTTTATTGGAGAAGAATTGTGTGGAATTGTTGTTACTTGTTACTTAAATGTTTGATAAAATTCTGCAATAAAGTCAGATAGGCCTAGAGGTTTCTTTGGAATATTTCTAACTATGAATTCAGTTTCCTCAATTCAGATTATCTGTTTTCATACACAGGAAGTTTTGGTACTTTGTGGTTTCAAGCAATTGATACATTTCACCTCCTCTACCTTCAAATTTATATGTGTAGATCTGTACTTATTATTCCCCTGTTATCTTTTTAAGTTTGTAGTATCATGTTTGTTTGTTTTGACAGTCTGAGTTTTCAGATTTATTTATGTTGGCCACCTAAGTTGTCATGTGCATAGTGTTGTTCATAGTATTTTCTTATTTATTACCTTTTAATCTCTGCAGGATCTATAGTGTATTTTCTCTTTCTTGATGTTATTGGTAATTTGTGTCTTTTTTCTTTGCTAGCCTCGGCTAGAGATTTACTAATTTTACTAATCTTTTCAAAGAACCCTTTTTTGCTTGTGTTGATTTTCTCTATTTTTATTTTTGTTTTCATTAATCCCTGCTCCTATCATTATTAATTTTATTTTGCTTGTTATTTATTTACTTTGCTTTTCTTTTTCTAGTTTTTTATTTTTATTTTTTCTTAAGATTTTATTTACTTATTTGAGAGAGAGAGAGCATGAGAGAAGGGAGCCCAGTGCGGGACTCAGTCCCGGGACTCCAGGATCATGACCTGAGCTGAAGGCAGGCGGTCAGTGGCTTTAACCAACTGAGCCACACAGGCACCCTTTTTCCTAGGGTTTTTTTTTTTTTTTTTTAATAGAACGCTTAGATTATTGATTTGAGACCTTCTTCCCCACCCCAGTATAAGAATTTAGTTCCTACATATTTCATTCTAAGCAGTGCTTTATTTGCATTTGACACATTGATATATTTTCATTTTCATCCCAATTAAAAATACTTTCTGAATTATCTGAAACTTGTTTATTGACATGTGGATTATTTATAAGTATGTTGTTTATTTTCTAGGTATTTCCTCTTATATTTCTGTTATTGATTTCTACTTAAATACATTATGGTCAGAGAACATACTCCTAATTCCACTTCTTATATATTTGTTAAGGTCTGTTTTATGACCCAGGATATGGTCTGTCTTGGTGAATATTCTATGTATACTTGAAAAGAATGTGCATTCTACTTCTGGTAGGTGGAGTATTCTAAAAATCTTATTCACTGATGGTGGTGTTCAGTTTCTCTATATTGCTGGTGGTTTTTTTTATCTACTGTTCTATTAGAGAGGAGTCTAAAGAAGTCTCCAGCTGTAATTTGGATGCCTGATTCTTCTCAGTTCCATTAATTTTTGCTGTATATGATTTTTTTATTTTTTATTTTTCTTATTTTAAGAGTGGGGAGGGGCAAAGGGAGAGGAAGAAACAGAGTCTTAAGTAGGCTTCACCGTATGGGGCTTGATCTCAGGATCCTAAGATCATGACCTGAGCTGAAATCAGAGGGCTTACCCAACTGAGTCATCTAGGTTCCCAGCTGTGTGTGTTTTGAAGTTCTGTTAGGTGTATATGTATTTAGGATTGCTTTTTCTTCTTTGTGAATTGGTCCTTTTATCATGTAATGACCTCATTTATCTCTGGTTATTTTTTTTGCTCTGATCTTTGTCTAATGTAAGTATAGCTACTTCATCTTTTCTTTAATTAATGTTTGCCTGAAATATCTCTTTTCTCATCCTTTCATTTTTATACTTTCATTTATTTTTATTTTAAATTTTTATTTTAATTTTTAATAAATTTTTTAAAAGTTTATTTATTTATTTATTTGACAGAGAAGAGAGAGAGACAGCCAGAGAGGAAACAGAAGCAGGGGGAGTGGGAGAGGGAGAAGCAGGCTTCCTGCTGAGCAGCAAGCCCAGTGCAGGACTCAATCCCAGGACCCTGGGACCATGACTTGAGCTGGCAGCAGACACTTACTGACTGAGCTACCCAGATGCCCCTATTTTTATTTTTAAAAGATTTTATTTATTTATTTTAGAGAGCTCATGCGCCTGTGGGGTAAGAGCTGGGGGAGATGTAGAGGGAGAGGGAGAGAGAATCTAAAACAGATTCCACACTGAGTGCGAAGCCCTTCATGGGGCTCAGTCCCACCACCGTGAGATCATGACCTGAGTGGAAACCAAGAGTCAGATGCTTAACTAACTGGGCCTCTGATTTCTCTGTGTGTGTGTGGCTTGAACTTAACCCTGAGATCATGACCCGAGCTGAAATCAAAAGTTGGTCGCTGAGCCACCAGGTGCCCTGTGTTTTTTGTATTTTTAAGTAATCTCTACACCCGAGGTGGTGCTTGAACTTAAAATCCCGAGATCAAGAGTGACACTACCAAGTGAGCCAGCCAGGTGCTCCTTACCTTTATTCTCTTAGAAAGGTAAAAGTTTCTTACAGGTATCATAGAATTGGATTGTATATGTGTTTTTCAACTCACTGTGACAATCGGTATTTTAATATATATATAGGCTGTTTATATTTAATGTAATTGATATTTTAAATTAAATATTCTATTTTATTAATTACTTCCTCCCTATTCCTTTATTTCTTCTCCCTTTTTTTTTTTTTTTTGCTTTTTTTGTTTTTTTAAAGATTTTATTTATTTATTTGACAGAGCAAGAGAGCACAAGCAGGGGGATAAGCAGAGGGAGAGGGCGAAACAGGCTCTTCACTGAGCAGGGAGCCTGATGAGGGGCTTGATCCCAGGACCCTGGGATCATGAGCTGAGCTGAAGGCAGATGCTTGAATGAGCCACCCAGGTGCCCCTGATTTTTTTTTTTTTCTTTTTTTTAAATAGAGTCTTCCCAAGGTGCATGGGCTTGAACTCACAAGCTTTGGATAAAGAGTCATGTGTTCCCCTGACTGAGCCCCCCCCAGGTGTCCCTCATTATTTGATATCTTTAATTATTTTAACTTTTTATTTTTTTACTGTAATTATGTGTATATGTTCTTTGTAGTTATTTGAGGGACTGCTATATATATACTTTTCACAGTGTATTTAGAATCAGTACTTCACCACTTTAAATGGAATGTAGGAACCTTTTTACTGTATTGTGCTCTCCCCTCTTTTAAAAGTTAGTTTACTTGTATATTACATCTACATACATTAGAAACCTTCTCAGACAATGTAATAAGTTTTGCTTTCATTTGTCAAATATATTTTAAAAGAACTGAGGCTAAGAATCATTGGTTATATTCACTATATCTGTTGGTCTTCCCTTATTTCTCATACTCTTAAGTTTTCTGAAATGATTTTTCTTATATTTGATGAACTTCTTTTGCAGTTCTTTTTGAGTAGCTTTGCTGGCAAAATTTCTCTCTAGTATTCCTTCATCCAAGGATGTATTTCACCTTCATTTCTTTTTTTTTTTTTTTTAAGATTTTATTTATTTATTTGACAGAGAGAGATCACAAGTAGGCAGAGAGGCAGGCAGAGAGAGTGAGAGAGAGAAGGAAGCAGGCTCCCTGCTGAGCAGAGAGCCCAGTATGGGGCTTGATCCCAGGACCCTGGGATCATGACCTGAGCCGAAAGCAGAGGCTTTAACCCACTGAGCCACCCAGGCGCCCCATTCACCTTCATTTCTGATGGATATTTTTGTCAGCAAATTTCTTGTTCTCTAGTACTTAAAAAAATGGTCTACTTCCTAATGAACCCTGTGGTTTTTAATGACAAATGTTTTTATTGTATTATTACTTCCATGTAAGTAATGTGTCCTTTTTGTCTGTTTGCTTTCAAGATTTTTGTTAGTTTTCAGAAACTTACTGTGTCTGGCTGTGAATTTTAACCTGTTTTATGATGTTATCCCTTCTGGGAAAGAATATCTGCATTAATGCAGGTTTTTAGTGTCAAGGGGTCTGCAAACCCTTGTAGCTCTCAGGCTATCTCCTAATTTTATAAATAAAGTGTTACTGGTGCACATCCACAACCATTTATTTACATGTTGGCTATGGCTGCCTTTGTGCTACAGTGGCAGAGGTGAGTAATGGTGACAGAGGCTATTTATCTTGTGAACCCTAAAATATTTACTCTCTGACCCTTTTCACAAGTTTGCTGATTTCTGTTGTAGATGGAGGAATTTGAGTTTTTCCTCTATTAAAATTTCCTGCTCAATTTTTAAAAACTTTATCCATGTAGGTTTAAAAGTCACTTCATAAATAACTTTTTTTTAAAAAAAGGATTTATTTATTTTAGAGAGAAAGAGAGTGGCAGAGGGCACACAGAAGCAGGGATAGGGGCAGATAGAAAAAATTTCAAGAAGCCTCCCCACTGAGCACAGAGCCTGACATGGGGCTCAAGAGTAGGCTGCTTAACTGAGCCACCCAGGCATCCCTTACAGATTACTTCTTCACAGAGTTCTAAAAAGGTGCAGTATGTGGTACAGGGTATGTGCCATGGGTTTTTCCTTCTATTTAAAAGCCAAAAATAACTTTTTAGCCAACTCTTCTTGGAAAACATAATAAACATTAGTTAAGCATAGCTTATCTTTCTTTGAGAAATTTATTTTCAGATATTTTAAACTCATAAGGCAAATGAAATAATAAATGGTTCATGCCAAAATGGGATTTAAGTTTTTTAAAGGTAGTCTTGGGAGATATAATTTAAGTATAGGTTGTAAGTTTATCAGTATTATTGGTAACATTAAGATATATCGAGTGTTTAATAGTAATGCAACTAAAATCATGAATCAGAGCATCATGAATAAAAGTATAACTCACAATATTTTACAAGACTTTGAAAACATGTTTTCTGAGTGACAGTCAAGCTCTATTATAGGTTTCTTCATCTCTTTTATTCTTTCTGTACTTAAAATGGCTATTCTTATGACTAAAGATAAATGTTGAATTTACCTGATTGTGAAACGTGTGTTTTTTTTGTTTTGTTTTATTTGTTCGTTTATTTTGGCTGTACAAACACTAAGTTCTGGGTCAGACTTAAACACCCATGGATTTTTTTTTTTTTAAGATTTTTATTTATTTATTTGACAGAGAGAGATCACAAGTAGGCAGAGAGGCAGGCAGAGAGCGAGGAGGAAGCAGGCTCCCCCGCTGAGCAGAGAGCCGGATGTGGGGCTTGATCCTAGGACCCTGAGATCATGACCTGAGCCGAAGGCAGAGGGTTAACCCACTGAGCCACCCAGGCGCCCCTGGATTTTGTTTTTAACTGACATTAGAGGATTTCTGTCTTGTCTTGTTGCTTCCTAAGTAAGAAAGACTTGCTCAAACATGTAAGAAGTTGAAAAGTTCCAAAAATATTCTTTGTTCATTGCAAGATACTTTTCTTGCACAGAAATCTAGGATTTTTTCTCAAGATTTCATTTATTTATTTATTTAAAATTTTTTTTATTTATTTGACAGGGAGAGAGAGAGAGCACAAGTAGGTGGAGCAGCACGCAGAGGGAGAGGGAGAGGGAGAATCAGGCCCCTCCACAGAGCAAGGAGCCTGACATGGGGCTTGATCCCAGGACCCTGGGATCACGACCCTAGCCGAAGGCAGTTGCTTAACCAACTGAGCCACCCAGGCGCCCCTTAAGAGTTTTTTTTTTTTTTAAGATTTTATTTATTTATTTGACAGAGAGAGATCACAAGTAGGCAGAGAGGCAGGCAAAGAGAGGGGGAAGCAGGCTCCCCGCTGAGCAGAGCCCGATGTCGGACTCGATCCCAGGACCCCGAGATCATGACCTGAGCCGAAGGCAGAGGCGTAACCCACTGAGCCACCCAGGTGCCAAGATTTTATTTTAAATAATCTCTCTACCCAATATGGGGCTCAGACTCAAAACCCTCGATCGAGTTGCATGCTGTACTGACTGAGCCAGCCAGGTGCCCCATCTAGGACTTTTCTAGGGACAGATGAGTAAAGCTCATCTTGAGCATACTGTCAGGGTATATTAACCAAGCTCTCCTCTCAAAAATAAAGTCTTCAGCCTAGTAAAAAAATTGAGAGAAAGTATCTGTAGTGGGTTTAATAATTTTACCTCAAAATTCATGTCTATGTGAAACCTCAGACTGTGCCAGAAGGTCCTTCAGAGGGATATGGCTGATAATACCCTCCTTTCTACCCCCTGTGCAGTACAGCCTTCTGCTTCTGGATGACCTTCCCTAACTAAGATCAAAAACTGCGAATGAACTCATCCTAATGAACATAGTCTTACTGCATGCTGCTATACTGGCCTGAAGAAACTGCCAAAACGACTCCTTGATCAGTGTGCATTACTTTGAGCTCTAATACTGTGTAGTGTATACGAAGTTGTAAAAACAGTGCTGTCTTTCTTTCAGTCAGGATCTGTTGAGGAATCTCTAGTGGCGTGATACGGTTAGAATTTTCTAGGGTTGCATGGAAACACATCTGGAAACCACTGGTGTAGAGTCTTGACACTTATATTTTATACCTCTCTTGGGAACTTTTAACAGAATTATAATTTCAATAATTCATTACTTAAATGCACATACCTAAAACAGTAAAGCAGAATTTGCAGTTTGTTCTTCAAAATTTTATAGTTATGGGGGGGCAGGGCATATATTGGAATTCTAAGTGCCTTCTACTCAGTTTTGCTGGAAGCCTAAAAAGATTCTAAAAAAGTAGTAGTTTTTTTTCCCCCTAAGAGTTATTTGTTTGAGAGAGAGAGAGAGAGATCTCACTTGAACGTGAGTTGGGGAGGGACAGTGGGAGTGGGAGAATCTCAAGCAGACTCCCTGCTGAGCTCTTAGCAGGACATGGGACTCTTATCTCATGACGCCAAGATCTTGACCTGAGCTGAAAGCAAGAGTCAGTTGCTCAGCCAATTGAGATACCCAGGCTCCTCATAAAGAATAGTTCTTAAAAATATTTACTGTTAATGAGTTTTGGAGTTTTGAAACAATTTTTGCAAGTTCTTATACAATTTTACCCTGAGTTTTTATAATTTGTCTTTCTTGTGGTTTTACCTAGATATTAGAAGTGCTAGGTAAATATGCCTGTTATTGTGTTAGAGATTATTTTCCTGTGTGCTAACATGTATTTCAAACTTTGAATTCTGAGACTGAACTATAGATTATTGTTTTGTTTTGTGTAGATAATGAATTTGTTCCAGTCAGTTTTGTAATGCCTCCAAATTGTCTGTTAGCGTCCAGAAGAACTATAATAATCTGAGATTAAGAATATCACCCCAGGGACGCCTGGGTGGCTCAGTTGGTTAAGCGGCTGCCTTCGGCTCGGGTCATGATCCCGGCGTCCTGGGATCGAGTCCCACATCGGACTCCTTGCTTGGCGGGGAGCCTGCTTCTCCCTCTGCCTCTGCCTGCCATTCTGTCTGCCTGTGCTCGCTCTCTCTCCCTCTCTCTCTGACAAATAAATAAAATCTTTAAAAAAAAAAAAAAAAAAAAGAATATCACCCCAGTATTCATTGATTATAACATGTTTTGTAGTTGACCTAGAATTGAAAACCAGGACTCTGATTTATTTCCATTTTTCTACTTTTGTATCATTAGGTAGTAGCAGAGCTAGTTACTGGGATGTTCTGTAAAGTTGTATTGGGAGTTTAGAATCAGGTGGACCGGCAGCAGGATTACTTGCCCACAGGGGTTTATCTTTTCTAATAGAATAAAATTTCATAATTGATCATTCTTTCAAGTCTTCTTACAGAGACTCTATTTGTGGCAGAAATACTTAACATTAATCTCCTTATAAGTCTGTAAATTTAAGTATAGAAAATGATGTTATCTTAAAATTTTTTTTTCTTGGTATTTAAAGCCTCTTGCCTGTTACTGTTTTTTATAAGACTTCTGAAATTCCACTCTGACTTATTCTGAGAAATTTTATGGGTCATGTATTCACTGACTTTTTGCATTAAAATACTCTTACGTGGGGCGCCTGGGTGTCTGCCTTCAGCTCAGGTACTGATCTCGGGGTCTGGGGTTGAGTCCTGCATCGGTCTCCCTGCTCAGTGGGGAGTCTGCTTCTCCCTCTCCATCTGCTGTTCGTTCTGCTTGTTCTCTCTCTCAGTCTCTCTCAAATAAATAAACAAAATCTTAAAAAAAAAAAATACTCTTTTGATACTGACTCAGCAGAAACCTTAGGGTATGTTGATCATTAGTGGTAGTTGACTGTGTTTTCTCAGTGGGGATTGAACTAGAGGCTTTATTGTTTCTCTTAACCTAGGTTATAAACATTTTTCAAAATTTTATCTCAGTTATAAAAGTCCTCAGAAACATTTTTGGTAATTACCTAGAAACGGGCCATACTGACTTTATGCCTACTGAATTTTGCAAAAAAAAAAAAAAAGACAAATATTGAATATTTAAAACTTTTGTTCTGAATATTTTAATTCTGAAATAGTATAGAACAAAGAACTCCCCTGTACCCTTTACCTGGTTCTATCAGTTTTAATTTTAAATACTTTTACCACATTTGCTTATCATTCACACACATATACACATTTTATTTCTTTTGCTCTGTTGAGACTAGGTTGCATTCTTTGCCCCTTTACCCTTTACTATTTCTGTTTCTTTTTAATGTTTATTTCTATTATTATGCTTATTTCTATTTTTAAAAATTTTATGTATTTAAGTAATCTCTAGACGTAACATGCGGCTCAAACTCAAGACCCTGAGATCAAGAGTCCCATGATCTTCCAACTGAGCCAGCTAGGCGCCCTGTTTATTTCTAAGAATGATCATTTTCTCTCTCTCTCTCCTTTTTTTTTTTTTGAAGATTTTATTTATTTATTTGACAGAGATCACAAGTAGGCAGAGAGGCAGGCAGAGAGAGAGAGGAGGAAGCAGGCTCCCTGCGGAGCAGAGAGCCCAGTGGGGCTCTATCCCAGGACCCCGGGATCACGACCTGAGCCAAAGGCAGAGGCGTAACCCATTGAGCCACCCAGGCGCCCCCCTTCTCTCTTTTTTTAAGGATTTACGTATTTGAGAGAAAGAGAGCAGAGGAGGTGCAGAGGGAGAGAGAATCCTGAAGCAGACTGTCTGATGAGCATGGAACCTGACACGGGCTTGATCCCAGGACCCCAAGATCATGATTGTGCTGAAACCAGGGGTTGGGCACTCAACTAACTGAGCCACCCAGGCGCTCCTATATTCTCTTTTATAATAGCTCTGGAGTTGTTAAGTTCTGACAGTTTCACAGTGATACTTTATCTGATCTATAGTACATATTACAAGTTTATCAGTTGTTCTAATAATGTCTTTTAGAGCAGTGTTTTCCAAAGTGAGATTAAATACTGTATTTAGCTTCCATGTAAACATTTATTTTTAATGGACTATTTTTAAATCTTAAGTGTTGAATTTTTGTTCTTTTAACAGCTAAACCAGGTGGACAGGTGAAATGTCAGTATATATCTGCGGTGGATAAAGTTATATTTGTGGATGATTTTGCAGTAGGGTGTAGGAAGGACCTTAACGGAATCTTGTTGTTAGACACTGCTCTGCAAACTCCAGTTTCAAAGCAGGATGATGTGGTTCAGCTTGAATTACCTGTTACAGAGGTAAGTTGAAATAAATCAGTGTACTTTTCCACTTAATGTAATTTCAGACCTATTAGCTGTTAAATTAAGTTGTCCTTTGAGGACATTGTATATGTACTCCTGTTTTTTTTTTTTATACATGCCCCTATAAAAACAGAGAATTGACTTACTGATCACATTTGTTTAATTCCTCTTTGTAATTAATTGATGCTTATCAGAGTGGTATTTAAGTGTGAACCATGCAGGTGAAACGGTACCAGAGACACCAGAATACAGTGGCTTAAACAGTATAGTTTTTTCAGTAACTGTACAGGGCTAAGCGTAGGGGTAACTGCTTACCTCAACATTTAGCTTCCATCTCTTGAATTCATGACAGCTGTTCCAAGTCTCATTAGTATTTCCCAGTCATAGTGAAAGGGAAAGCAGAAGTCCAGGGAAGCACACTGGTATGACCCCTGCCCCCTTTTTCTATTGTCTTCTCTCCCAGCTCCTTCCCTTCTGCTTTCCTTCTCTCCTTCATTCTTCTTGCTTTCTTTCCCGAACTCTTTCATATACACCCTTTTCATGTTCATCCCATTGGCCAGAATTTAGTCACTTGGTCACATCAAGCTGAGAAGACCTGGAAAGAGGTAGTTCTTCTTTTTTAAACATTAGATGGAAGGGAGGAATGAATATTAGTGAACAGCCAGTAATCTTTGCTTATATGTATCAAACCTTTTAACAATCCCAGTTTAAAATTTTAGTCATACATATGTTTCTGTAGTGTTACATATTCATTACTTAATTTGTAGGTGCACCCTAATTTAAAATCTTTACCTGTGCATTGATGTTCATGTGGTGTAATTTGAAAGTACGTTTTTCAAAGTTACTGGATTTTAAATCATCTTAAATAAAATATAAAAGATTTTAATGCTGTGTTTCCTAATAAAGTGAGATAACCATTTTTGTCTTCATACCAAGTTGTTAATTATGAATTGTTTTGCATTTGGTGGTATGATTAGTTGATAAAAGCAGTGTAGCATATTTCCCATTTTTAGGGCATGAAAATTGTCAGTTGGTAAACATAAAGTGCAATATAAATGTTTTTATTATCTTTTTGGAAGACTAGTTTAGGAAAAGGATACCAACATGTATCCACTTAGATTGCACATTCAGTGTCATAATATAGTTGTCTGTTAGGTTATTATTGAAAGTATGTTTGCTGAAAATTTGAGTTCTGAAAAGAGAGTAGTCCTCTTTTTGTCATTTGGATCTGGGGTCCTGTCTAAAATATTTTGTATAGAGAATTAATTAGTTTTAGTTGTATTGGACATTTTTTCCTCCTAATTTGAGGAATTTATACTAGCTGATAACTTTCATCACAGAATATGTGATGCAAGATGGTATCAAACTGTTCAGGTTTTACAAAGAACTAGAGAATTACAATAAAATATTGGAATATTTATGATGAAATAGACCCTCAAATCAGTATTTTTCATACTGTGCTGTCTGAAGGGTTAGGTATTTACCTGGCTTCTGTCACCTCCTCTACCTTGTTGGCCATTAACATCCGATGCTGATTTTCTATGTACCTAAATAATCACAACTCTTGTTTGCATAGTATTGTTTGTAGACCTTCCACCATCCCAGATATCCTTTACTACAGCCTATTAGTTTGTCACTATCTTCAGTTAAGTATGGAGTCCTGGGTTTGATTGGATCAGTGTGGATGTATTCTTTTCCATTTGTCAACCATGTATTTCTGTTTTAAGGTAGTTCTTTTTGAATATGTGGGTAACAATACAGAGGGCTTTTTTATATTACCTGTTGACTTAGTGAATCTTCTCTCTTATGGTTTTGTATAGTTTGAGTGTTTAAAACTTATTGAAGGATTTTACATTTATCTCTTTAAAATTTTACCTTTAATTTTTGTTCGTGGTGTCAGCTTATCTAGGGGTTTTTTTTTTTTTCTTTTTTAAATCTTGCTTTGGTTTATAATAGCTTCCATGTATTTAAACTTTACTCTGTGGTGTTACGCCAAATATATCACTTTATCTCATTTAATTTTATAACAGCCCTTCAAATCAGTATATGATTATATGTGATTTAGTTTGTTTAAAAAAAGTAAAAGTAATAAACTTTAGTTATAATACCTGTCAGTATCATAACAAATTAAAGTATTTGAGTAAGGATCTGAATGTAACATTTTTTTGTTGTGTTTAATTTTCTGTGATCATCTTTTTTATTTAGGCACAACAGCTCTTATCAGCATGTTTAGAAAAGGTAGATATTTCTAGTACGGAGGGTTATGATTTGTTCATCACACAGCTCAAAGATGGTTTAAAAAATACATCCCATGAGACTGCAGCCAACCACAAAGTTGCTAAGGTAAGAAGTTTAAAAAAAAATTACCTTCTTTCGATTATAAGAGAAACAACACCTCCATACTTTCACTTTCTCTGTCTTTCCCCACTCTCCACCTACCCTTGGAAATATTCCAGTTTTAGATTTTTCTCTCTTTCAGAGAACAAAATGTGTTTATGAGTCCCCTAAAAGTTGAAACTATTTTTACTGAAGTCTAAATTCAGTTTGTGGGAACTATTTTGCTTACTTTGTTCCTAAAGCTTGTGTGCTTGGTAGCTCTATATTGGTTGAGAGGCTGATGAAAGAGATGATGAGCTTCAGTGAGAAATGGAATATGTCTTTGGAAATGGGGCCATTTGGGCTTTTGTTGACATTATTTTTTGTTAGGCATGACTAGGATGTTTGTGTGAGATGGTGCTTTGAATTAAATCCTTGGATGTGTTTTACTGTTGTTTCTTTCTTTTCTAAGTTATAAGTGTAATACATAAGAAATTTCTATACCAAAGGGTGTAAGGTAGAAGGTAAAAACCATTTTCTTAAAAATAATTTTTGCATTTTTAAGTATCTGTTTTCTTAAGTACAATTGTAACTGTACTAAAATGTGATGTACTGTCATCTGTTCTGGCTGCTATTAACAGAATACCACTGACTGGGTAGTTTATATATAATAGAAATTTATTACTGTTCACAGTTCTGAAGGCAGGAAGTCTGAGATCAGGGTGCCAGCATGGCTGCCTTCTAGTGAAATCTTTCTTCGTACTTGCTTCCTCACTGTGTCCTGATGATGGAAGGGTCTCAGGGGATCATTCTGGAGCCTCTTTTATAAAGGCATTCATTGCATTCAGAGGACTCTATTCTCCTGACTTAAGTACCTCCCAAAGGCCCTACCTACTAATACCGTCACCTTTGGGGGTTAAGATTTCAACAGACCGATTTGGGGATGAGGGGACACACACATTCAGACTATAACTTACCCCTTGCTTTTTTTTCCCGCTTAAGAATGTATCTTTGAGTATCTTCCATATTACTCCTCAGATCAGCTGCATCCTTCTTAATATTGAATTTTTTAATATAGATTTACCATATTATTAACTTTTATTCCATTGACGGAACATTTTATATAGTAAAACAGAAACCATACTATGCATTCCAACAAAAAGAATTTATCGTAAGGAATTGATTTTAACATGTGTTTGAGAACTGAAGAAGTGGAAAGGAAGCCCTGAGGAAGCACACAGAGAGTAATGCCGGGAAGCAGCTGTCACCTAGGTATGAAGGAAGGAGCTTAGGGTGGTCAGCACCTACAAACTTAAAAGAATAGGCTCTGTGGGTTTGGGATCCAGGCTTCTCAGGAGGAGCCGCTGTCCAGATGCTACCTCAGGAGCTTGGGAACAGAGCTTTAGGAGCTGAGACATGGATCTCTGAAGAGAGTGCTGTTTGGCTGGTGTTACCACCTCTGAGGAGCTCTGTGAGACGGGTTCTGTGAATGCTAAGTAAACAAAACGCAGGAGACTAGCTGCCACCAGGCCCTGTGCTGACTCAGCATCGACAGCTGTGACAAGTAATAGCCCGGGGAAGTCTTTTCCGCCCTCATCATGCTTTCCAGTTTCTATCCTGTGTTCCTTTTGTCAGAACCTGACAGCCAAGAAACTGGCTGGGAAAGAAGAAATGCAGTTTGCAGAGTCCCAGCCTTAAGATGATAGGGAAGAGAAATAAAAGGTCAGTTTGGAACTGAGAGATAATAGTTTCATAATTGTCACAGTGTGCCCTTTTGGTACTCAGCATCTCCATACATACTTTCTGTGTATATTTGAACTTTTTTTAAGATTTTATTTATTTATTTGGCAGACAGAGATCAGAAATAGGCAGAGAGGCAGGCAGAGAGAGAGGAGGAAGCAGGCTCCCCACTGAGCAGAGAGCCCAATGTGGGGCTCGATCCCATCACCCTGGGATCATGACATGAGCTGAAGGCAGAGGCTTTAACCCACTGAGCCACTCAGGCACCCCTATTTGAACTTTTAATACAACAAAAATACTATGTTTTTACTCTTTACAAATGAAGATTCCTTCTCCCTATCCCCAGAGATGAGAGACACAAAGTTCTAATAGATAATTTACCTGTCCCTAGGTGATACTAACTACTAAAATTTAGTTATTTTTAGGTCTCAACTGTTCAGGTAATAGAACTGTGCCACCTAAAGACTAACTATATCCAAAATTCTTGCGTGAAATAAGTCTATATGTCTGTCTGCATCTGTGTGTCTGGTTCTGAATCTACATTCATCCATGATGTGTACTAAGAAGGGAAGAGAATATTCATAGCCACTATATCCCTCAGTTCTTTAATGGTCAAAAGGATATACTTGCTAGTTACAACCTCCCTCTACTCCCGATTTTGTATTTGTCTGCAGCACTTTGCTGGCAGACGTCTTTGCATGGTGGAGTGACCCACCCAAGTCTTCACTTCTGCAGGATTTAAACTCTCAGTGGTGCTGTTTTAGTTTTTGTAATCACCTATGCACTTTTACTATTGGATATGAAAGGACTTAGAGGCACCCTAAAGAATCCCTTGGTTGTTTTTCTCTTTCTTTTTAATATTTTATTTATTTGAGAGAGAGAGAAAATGCGTGGAAGCAGGGAGGAGGGCAGAGGGAGAGGGAGAAGCAGACTTCCCACTGAAATGGGAGCCCATTGTGGGGCTTGATCCCAGGACCCCAAGATCATGACCTGAGCTGAAGGCAGATGCTTAACCGACCAAGCACCAGGTGCCCCACCTTGGTTTCTAATTAAGTTCTCCTTGCCCCTGTTAGTGTCAGTCGGGTTTCCCCTTGTCAGTTCTAATCATACCAAGCAGCAGAATAACCACCTTCTTTGCATGATGATTCAGTGACAGGAGGAACCCAATATTGCTGGGTAGTAGTCTCAACACATAATTCAATGGAATCCTTGTACTTCTCGTGGAATGCTCCTCCCTTGGCATGTAGGAACGTTAAAACTTAAAGCTTGAAAAAAATCTTTGAATGGGATATTAAGTGTAATAGTGACCCTATTGGGAGAAATTGTTAGGTGTTTTTTGTTTTGGTTTTGTTTTGTTTTGAGTCTAAGCATATTCATCACCCTGTAAGGTAGAACCTCTCTTCCAGTTAGTACTGACAATGAGACTTCGGTAGGGCACTGCACTTTTTTTTGTCAGGCCAGCTCATAGGATAACCAGTCAATTGGTAAGACCAGTCAATTTCATGGGCAAGTGCCCATTGCTTTGTTTTTCTTGCTGGTTTTGTTTAGTTTTGTGTTTTGCTTTGAAGTGCTTTCTTTTTTTTTTTGGCTGGGTACAGTATACCTTATTGATGGTACATGACAAGGTAGAGCTCCCCAAGCCCCTCCCCTTCTTCAGGGAGTCTGGGATGGAAACAGTGGAGGTTGGGAGATTCTCAGTGTTTTGGGGGATAAGTTGAGGCAGGGATTCCCCAGCAGCTGAGGGCCTCTTTCTTCCTCTTGCTCTGGCTGGGGCTGGTGGTCCAAGGGGCTCGTATTCCTTGGAGGCTATGTAGACCATAATGTCCACCACCTGGTTGCTGTAGCCAAATTCATTGTCATACCAGAAAATGAGCTTGACAAAGTGGTCATTGAGAGCAACGCCAGCCCCGGCATCAAAGGTGGAAGAGTGGGTGTCACTGTTAAAGTTGCAGGAGACAACCTGATCCTCAGTGTACCCCAGGATGCCCTTGAGGGGGCCCTCTGATGCCAACTTCACCACCTTCTTGATGTCATCATATTTGGTAGCTTTCTCCAGGTGGCAGGTCAGATCCACGACAAACATGTTGGGGGTGGGGACGTGGAAGGCCATGCTGGGGAGTTTCCCATTCAGCTCAGGATGACCTTGCCTACAGCCTTGGCCGCACCAGTGGAAGCAGGTATGTTGTTCTGGGCAGCTCCTCGGCCGTCATGCCACAGCTTCCCAGAGGGGCCATCCATAGTCTTCTGGGTGGCAGTGATGGCATGGACGGTGGTCATGAGACCCTCCTCAATGCCCAAGTTGTCATGGATGACCTTGGCCAGAGGAGCCAAGCAGTTGGTGGTACAGGAGGCATTGCTGACAGTCTTGAGGGAGTTGTATTTCTCATGGTTCACACCCATCATGAACATGGGGGCATCAGCAGAAGGAGCGGAGATGATGACCCTCTTGGCCCCGCCCTTCAGGTGAAGGTGGTGAAGACCCCAGTGGACTCCACAACATACTCAGCACCAGCATCGCCCCATTTGATGTTGGTGGGATCTCGCTTCTGGAAGATGGGGATGGACTTCCCATTGGTGACAAGCTTCCTGTTCTCAGCCCTGACTGCACCGTGGAATTTGCCGTGGGTAGAATCATTCTGGAACATGTAGACCATGTAGTTGAGATCAATGAAAGGGTCATTGATGGCGACAGCATCCACTTTGCCAGAGTTAAAAGCAGCCCTGGTGACCAGGCGCCCAATACAGCTGAATCCGTTCACTCCGACCTTCACCATCCTTTCTCGGGCCCGTGGCTGGCACTGCACCTGAAGATGCGGCTGTCTGTCAAACGGGGAAGAGCAGAGAGCCTGAAGTGCTTTCTTGATCAGAAGCAAAGTTGTGTGGAATACCATGAGAGTGCATAAGCCATTCTCTTAGTCCATAGGCAGTAGTTTAATAGAATGGCAGAAGCATTGTAGGTAGAACGAGTAAATGCATATTCAGAACATTTATTTATTATAGTGAATACAAGTTGATGCCCAATCTAAGGCTGAAGGAATCCAATATAATCACTTATAATCAGATAGCAGGCTGTTCCCCCCGGAAAATGGTGTGACATTGGTGGCTCAGCTTTGGTATCTGCTATTGGTAGATTAGGCAGTCAGTAATACTGTAGCCTGGTTAGTCTTGGTGCGGCGATGTTTGTGTTGTTGGACCTGTACATATCTCCATCTCTGTTGCCATGGCACTTTGCATACAGGTCCATTGAGCAAAGCATTGGGAGTGGCTATGGAAAGATGGTAAGTGACATTCCTACAATGTGTGTAATTTGCCCATTTCCTTGGAAGCAGATGTCTTTGAATGAGCATTTGTGTACCTCATAAATATTTTGCCAATCTGTTTATTTTGAGAGGTCTGTTCTTAGACCTTTACCCTTGACTGTAGGCCTGATCTTTCCAAATGCCTGACCATCCAGCCAAAACATTAGCTACTGTCTGTTGATCAGTGAGGATCTTCATTTATGGGCAGTTCTCAATCTCAGACAAAGAGCACAGCCTCATGTACTGGTCGAAGTTCTGCCCGCTGAGATTTACCTTCACCACTGTCCAAATTGGGGCTCTGATGTTGCAGCCATCTATTTCGGGTGGTAGCAGCCAAATATGCAGAACCATCTGTGCATCAGAGCCAAGGGTTTTCTTCCACAAGTACCTCGTATGGAGTTCTCTGTGAAGCCATCAGTGTAGAATGAGAAGGAGGGATTAAAACAAGAGTAGGTATTATAGAAGGCTGAGTTCCTTGTTTATTCAGCTTGTCCAAAACTGGCCTGTTGGACTTTCTCAAGACTGATCTCTTATAAACACTCAATGAAAAGAGACTTGTCTTTTGTTCCTAGTATTATGGTTTGGTATGTCATGTCACATCTAGTTTATGATGGACAGCTCTGATCACACAGGCTTTTTTTAAAAAAAGATTGATTTATTTGAGGGAGAGAGAGAGAGCGCTCACGCACATGTGTGAGCTGGAGTAGGGGCAAAGGGAGAATCTCCCGCAGTCCCCAGTGAGTGCAGAGCACCAGGCGGAACTTGATCTCATGACCCTGAGATCAAGACCTGAGCTGAAATCAAGAGTCAGACACTTAACTGACTGAGCCCCAAGTTGCCTTTGATCACACAGATCATGGATCGGTATTAATTTCTGTCAGGGACTGAGAAGCCAGAAACTGTTTCTGAAAAGAGCAGTTACATTTACAGGGAATGGTGTGGCTTTACCCTAGCATTGTGCCAGTGATTGTCCTAATTCAGCTTGCCAGACAGGCCTTTCAGGATCTTTACTTGCCGTACACACTTCTAGTGTCAGTGAATATGTCAGTGGTAAAATTGAACATCTTGTGTGCGGCCAGGACCTGCTTGGTGCGGAGCTTCTTGGTCTGGGCCTGTGTTCTTAGATAATTGAGTTAGGGTAGCGCATTGAAATATGCTGAGAGCGGGTTCAGAATCCAGTTAGGCCCAGCAAGCATTATGCCTCTTTTTCACTGTTTGCTTTTGTAAGTTGTAGCAACTTGTCTTTCATGTTGGAGGAAATATTCTGACATGTTCAGACCACTGGACTTCCAGAAGCTTCACAATGGTTGTAGGACTCTGAGTTTTTTGGGCATTATTCTCCTCTCTGGCTTGCGTATGTCTTACTAAGGCATGTGAGTTCCTGGCTACTTCTTATCTGGACCCATCAGCGTGACGTTAGAGTGTGTTACAACATGATGCAGTAGGCCGGTGTGGTGGTCTGCAGGATGTTAAGTTGATCAAGATTTCCACGGACTACATATGGTAGAGAACATGAGCAACAGTCCCAGGGTAGGACTGAAGATTGATTGTTACTGCCAGATAAAAGCAATCTGCTTTTGGATGGTTCTTAAAAATTAGTATAGAGAAAAGTAGTATTTCAGAGAACTGTAACTGCCTACCAGATATCAAGGATTTGTTGATTTGCTTTAGTAAAGGTACCCCATCTGGAATAACAGCTGCAGTTAACATCTCCTGACAGTTTAGAGTCCACAGTTTTTCTCTCAGATCCATTTCCATTTTGCATAGGCCAAACAGGCCGGTTAAACAAAGGTGACATGGTCTGAATTCCCCTGTATTTTTCAGGTCTCTTACAGTGGCGTTAATCTCAGAAATTTCCTCAGGAATGTGGTATTGCTCTGGTTTAGTAGATTTGTAGAGAATGGAAGTTTGAGGGGCTTCCACTTGGCCTTTCTTCCTTTCATAGTTCTTAGAGAGGGCTAGAGAAACATTGTGGAAATTTTTCTGGTTGCCTGTTTTATATCTCGTCCAGTTACGCTTTTGGGAACTGGACAAATAACTGCAAGATAGATACGGTATCCCCAGAGCTCACGGAGATAACTTTGGGCCAAAACTCCATTAACTGTCTGACCATCGTAAGTTCCTACTTCCACTAAAACACCACAGTGATGTTTTACATCAGTTCAGTGCTACTTCTTTGTAAAACCTGAAAGCTCACACTATTTTCTGTTTCCCAGTCGACATGACTGTAGTGCACTTCTGCAGGTACCTTTGTGGAACGTTTGGAGTACGATTTATAGTGTATGCTGGGCATTACTGCAGTGCCCTTTCTTGAGGGGTTTCAGGCAAGGAGCTCTGGATCTATGGATGGATTAGTTCTAGGAACAAAATAAGAGGCTTTCATTTTCTTTGTCACTCTTTCTTTCTTCCTAGCAATTCAAGTCCTGTTTCTGTCCAAAAGTTTTTCTAGTTATATGGATAAGTTATAATTTAGTGGGCTGCCTAGAGTGGACTAGACAGAGTGGAAATCATAGGTGAGCAAGGAAGGATATAGAAATTAAATTATTTTGTAGACTTATTTCTCCAGAAGGATAATACTTAGCATCTTTGCATCCTTTTAAAATAATTTTAATGTTAAGTAATTGTAATTAATATTTGTTGAATGCTTACTGTATTATACATTGTACCAGTTCTCACTTGAATTTTCATAAGAACATTGTGTGAGTAGGGGGCGCCCGGGTGGCTCAGTGGGTTAAGCCTCTGCCTTTGACTCGGGTCATGGTCTCAGGGTCCTGGGATCGAGCCCCATACCGGGCTCTCTGCTCAGCAGGGAGCCTGCTTCCTTCTCTCTCTCTGCCTGCCTCTCTGCCTACTTGTGATCTTTGTCAAATAAATAAATAAAATCTTTAAAAAAAATTGTGTGAGTAGGTATTTATTTTTCCTCTCTCTCTCTCTCTCTTTCTCTCTCTCTCTCTCTTTTAAAGATCTTATTTATTTATTTGGGAGAGAAAGCATGACAGTGGGGGAGGGTCAGAGGGAGAAGGAGACTCCCCACTGAGCAGTGAGCCCTATGAGGAGATGATGTGGGACTCCATCCTGGGTCTCCAGTATCATGACCTGAGCTGAAGTCTGTTACTTAACCAACTGAGCCACCCAGGCACCCCATTTTTCCTCATATTACAGAAGCTGGAGACTGAAATTAATTTGACCTGGGTCACATAGTTGATGGTGAAGATGATCTTGGAATCCAAGTCTGTGTGACTACAGATCTGTGTTTTTCGTTACTCTGTGTATAGTGACCACAATAAATACATAAGCGTCTGCTAAACTGAAGTAAATCCTCATATGTCTATGCATGTGTACAGTAGCACTACACTGTACAAGTACATTCTTACAAACAGAGAGGTTTGAATGCCTGGTTTGTGTTTAACATTGTAAATGTGCTGGAGGAATATAAAAATAATGGGTGAGTTTTGTTATCCTAAATTGTTGATGCTTGTGTAAGAAGATGTGTTACTATCAGGTTCTAAGCTGTCTTTTTCTAATTGAAGTTTCATTTTTTTTTACTAATTGCAAGCTCCTGCTTTAAATGATGAATTAATGGAGTAACCCGAGACTGCTGAATAGTTCTTTATTTTATAATGTATAAGTTACAGTTTTGGTTTAAACTGTTGAGTACAATTTCCTTTGCTTACACTCCCAATTTATTTCAGTGGGCCACAGTTACATTTCATCTTCCTCATCATGTGTTGAAGTCCATTGCCAGTGCCATTGTGAATGAACTCAAGAAAATAAATCAAAATGTTGCTGCCTTACCTGTGGCATCCTCAGTGATGGACAGATTGTCTTACCTCTTACCTAGTGCTCGTCCAGAACTTGGAGTGGGGCCAGGCCGTTCTGTGGACAGGTATAAACTTGCTTATAAAGAGATGTTACAGTGAAATTGAATTGATTAGGTTTTTGGATTAACCAAGAATAACAAAAAGTTAATTATGATTCAAAATGTATTTCATCAAAGTATTTTGGAAAACCAGATTCTCATACAAAATACTGAAGTGAATTAGTACTTGAATTCTGTTAAACAATTTCTCTTGGTGCTTGGAAGGTATTTAAAGGGGTCATAAAACTGTTTTGAAAATTCCAGCTCTGTACTTAGTAAATATTTGAGTCTCCTTAAAAATGTAATTATTCAATAGATAAGAATTATTTTGCCTTGATGAAATTTTGTGACCTTTGAGATGAATTTTCATAAATTGAAAAGCTGTGCCAGAACCTGTGTATAAGAGCCATATATTATTTCCTACTTAAAAAAAGAGAGTTAAATCAGGGCAATTTTGAATTAAGATTTTTATGCTGCCTGCCCTGGATTTAAACAGTGTATTACAGAAATCATACCTCAACCATTATTTTCTTCAGTAGAGATTCATTGAGGTCTTGTTTTGTATAAAACTAATTAAAAAGCCAGTAACATGTTCATTTAAAAACGTAAATGATTTCTCTTTGAAATAACATTAGATTCTTTTTTTTTTTTAAAGATTTTATTTGTTCGTTTTGAGAGAGAGCGGGGAGAGGCAGAGGGGCAGACTCCCCGCTAAGCCGGGAGCTCCCCGGCTCAATCCCAGGATCTGGAGATCATAACCTGAGCCTAAGGCAGATGCTTAACCATCTGAGCCACCCAAGCGCCCCATAACATTAGATTCTTACCAAAAGTATTAAGTTTAGAAATGCTATAAGGAAATATTAAATTTAGCAGTTCTGATAAGTTCACATTTGCCTTCCCATGTAGCATTTCACATTTTCACTGGATGTAAATTATAACTTCTTATGCTTTTTTTCATGCTGATATTAGCAAAACCCCTGCTGAATATATTAACTTCTTTTAAGTGTGGCTCTTATATTAGTTTGCGATACTTAATAGCTTAGCTCGTGGTTAACTGAGACTTTTGCTGACTAGTTGCCTATTTTTTGTTGTCGAGTGATTCTGTTATTATGTAAATAACTTATATTTGTTGTATTAACATTTGAGAAGGGTTTTTATATTGTATAGTAATACTGCATTGTCTGTCTTTTGGGTAAATAGAGAGACTATCATTTTTAATCTGAATAGCTACCAGGTGATATGGGGTATGGTTATCATTAAAATACTCCTCAGAAGATGTCTGGAGAGGGGGGAAATGTACCTGGAATAAGTATTTCTTTTCCTAGAGCTGTGCCTGTCTTGAGATTATAAAACAGCCCTTCAGAGCTATTTTTTTTGCAAATAGTAGCTGGGTTTCTAAAGAAATCTTTGCAAGCTGTGATGAATGTCTTATTTTAGGAAATGCATTCACTGGATAGAATATTGTGTTTCTGGAGGTGTTTAAATGTCTCAAAATACTAATTTTGATGTAGTCTGTGGTATTTGTTTCATTAAGAATGAATCTAGGAACTTAGGAGAACATTCATGAACTTAGGTCTGTTGGAGGTTTGAGTTAGGGTCTGTTAGATGCTATTGCTCTTTTGTTTGGTAATACAAATAAGTGGGTGGTTTTCTGTCTGACACAAATCCTGAAGACATCTATAGCCTGTAAATGATAAGGCTTTTCTAACCCAACAACTTTGTTTTTTTCAAACCAGAACACAACTATGAGTTAAACCTAAGCTCACTAGCAATAGTACAGGAAATTATGTGCTAATTTTGGGAAGAATTTAGAGAAAAGTATTTTTCTGTTTCACTGTGATGACCTTTACCACTTTGTTTTCCTTTTCTCCTTTCCTGTTATCATTTGCACTTTTGTGTTTGGAAGAGTAACCTTTGCTTACAGTCCTTTCTTTCTTGAAAGCATTTGGACTTTTTCTAAATTTGGTATCATTCTTTGAACTAATGCTCTAGGTTGGGTGCCTGGCTGGCTCGGTTGGTAGAGCATGTGACTCTTGATCTTGGTGTCATGAATTTAAGCCCAATGTTGGGCATAGAGCTTACTTAAAGTAAATTAAAAAAAAATTTTTTTTAAAGCCACTCATTTAAAAAATACTTTAGGTTATATGTTTACTCTCAGTGAGGTAATATATTTTAATATGAGAACATATATGAAGATTTTCTTTTTTGGTAATTCCCTGGAGAGTACAGCTTTGCTGGAAAAGGATTTCTCTGGAGAAAGAACAGAAAGAAAACTGCTTTCTACTTAAAAAACTAAAAAAAAATTAAAATTAAACTGGAAAATACTTTCTCAACATGATTGAGATAAAACCACTCTTCCTTTGGTTGTGGTTTTATCCATTTATGCAGACTTGGCACATGATAAAAGCATATGACTCTGTCTTTATGTCTCCAGATTTTGTGGTCTCTGCTTGGTAATTATGCAACATTCATTAATTTAATCTATGCCTGGAAATTATCAGTTGTAGCCATCAATAGGTTCTTTTTCCCTATAGTGTTTAAGGGAAATTCCTAAAAGCGATCGGTTTTTAGTTTAAAATATACATTTGAACTTAGTCATTAGACCATTCCCAGATTTTGTTGATAATCCAGTAAAATTTGTCTTCATTGTTAAGTAGGAGTGCCATTATAATTTGATACTTAACTTCAATTACATAAAATATGTTTACTTATAGATCGCTGATGTATAGTGAAGCCAACAGACGGGAGACGTTTACCTCATGGCCTCATGTAGGCTATCGATGGGCACAGCCAGATCCCATGGCTCAAGCTGGATTTTATCATCAGGTAAAAAAGACTCAAAAAACATTTTTTTTTCAGTATGCTTTTGTAGTCTTCAGTAAAATCATTAACATTTAATACTTTCTCAAAAAAGTTGCTTTATGCAACCTCACTGTGTGCTTGTGTGTATGCATTTGTGTGAGTTTTGTTTTATTCTTGTACCTTTGCAAAAAGAGAAAAAAAAATTTGTTACAGGTAACTAACAACTGAGTTAATGCTTCATAACTGTTTTCTTTCAGAAGCCAGGCAGTATTCTTCAGATTTGCTTTTTGGAAAGTGTTCTCATTGGATGTGTGTTTATTTTCATTTCTTGATTTCTGCATTCATAACAGAGTAGTAGATACTGAGGATAATGCAACAAAAGTAACACTGCAGTTACTCCTGAAACTCTAATTTTGGTCGGACTCTAATTTTGGTCGGGATATAAATTACCCACTTACTTCTGCATAACTGTAGAATCAGCATTGCACGTGGTAGAGTGCAGTCTGAATATATATGTTGAAGAACCGATTAAGAAATTGCACAGAAAGGGGAATGATTAGTCAAGGAAAAGAGATTTATGTAGGAAAAGAGGAGAGTGTACAGTATAGGGATTCGTGTGACAAAAAGATGAAAGTGGGACATTAAGAGAGAGGTTCACTGAGCTAAAGTAGAGGGAAGTTAAGAAAAATGACTTCAGATGGGGATTATGTATTAAAGGAGGCTTAAACTGGGTGGGGTAGAATGGCCTACCACTGCTCAAGAATCTAAGCAATTTAATACTTAAATGTCAGTTTAACGCGTGCTTACTTAATTTTAGAATTCAGCTAAACTTTGAAATATATTGAAGTAACTATTGTAAAGAATCTGAAGAGTGATTATTCCTTAGTTGTCTTGAAGTGTTTGGAATATCTTAAGTAAATTAAATCAGAAATTCGTATATATTTGACTATTTTGTTCATGGTCTGTCAGATTTGCATTTAAATATATATTAGTTTGGGGGCGCCTGGGTGGCTCAGTGGGTTAAGCCTCTGCCTTCAGCTCAGGTCATGATCTCAGGGCCCTGGGATCGAGCCTTGTGTTGGGCTCTCTCCTCAGCAGAGAGCCTGCTTCCCCCTCTCTCTCTGCTTGCCTCTCTGCTTACTCTTGATCTTTGTTAAATAAATAAATAAAATCTTTAAAAAAGAAAATAAAGATCTATTAATTTGGAGGCCGGCTAATCCTAGAATTACTGAAATTATTTTTGTAACTTAAAGTTTGAATATGGACCATTTTTCCTGGTAATTTGTCTTCATTGCTGTTTGGTGTCATTTCCTAAAACAGTCTCTGTGAAGTGATGCATTGGTATTTTTTCTGTTGAATTGTTGTTCATTGTATTCCATACTTGCAAAGAGATCAAGTCATAGATTTTCTAGAATCTTCTGCCTGTGTTAGGCATTGATTATTCTTAATTTAAAAAAAATGTAAATGAATTTACATCTATATGAATAGTAGGTGCTAAGTAGAGTGAGTTCTCAAAAATAGTAATGTTTGTCATCAGAGCTGTATTTTAGTTCAGATTTTGATGTATTATTTTATATATATATGACATTTTGTCCTGTGTAACTAAAGAATACTACATGAATTAGGTTTACTATTTTGCTTTTCCTTTTTATTTGGCCTTTCATGTGCAGTTGTATGAGATTCAGTTTTCATAATAAAATACATTAGACTCTATTTCAACCATTTCAGTAACACATTTAGAAGATGCTAAGATTAGAGATCGAGTATGTGTGTGCCTCCATGTTTTAGTGCTCATTTTTTTATAAAACACACTTTTTCAAGTAAAGCAGTAAATTTTTAAAACATTTGGGCATTCACTGTATTTTTGGAATCAGTGTATAGGCTAATTGTCTTTTCCTCAGTGTGCTTTTTTACCCAAGATTATGAACGTTTTTAGAAGAGTTTTTATTAAAAGGGTATTTTACTATTAACCATAACTGTTTTCATCATGAATTTGCAGCCTGCCTCATCTGGAGATGACAGAGCCATGTGCTTTACTTGCAGTGTGTGTCTTGTCTGCTGGGAACCTACTGATGAACCTTGGTGAGTGTTACTTTTTCTGGACATAATAGGCTAAATTCATCCTATAAGTAAGCTTCTGAATTTTCTGTTTTTCATCTAGATAGAATGATATTCTTGCCTTCTTCCATCTGTATTTTTTGCCTTTGTTATAAGAGAACGAGATAACACTGTCTTTGCTCTGTCATATCACTTGGTGTATAGTAGCCAAAGTCTTTGACTTCCTAAAATCCACATGGGAGAAGTGCCAATGAATAGAATTAGGCCGTGAACTAGAAGGTTATGATAAGTAAGTTGATATAGCATGGTTAACTTCAGCAGTGTGATCTTGGTCAGTTGCCAGCAGCCTGTCAGTAGGGAATCCACGGAGCAGGGCCTTATGAGTTACGTTTTTAACTTTGAAGTAATTTTAGGGAGTTGGTGGTGATTTTTGAATTCTAATAGGTGAACGTTTAGAACTTGGTTAACATTAGAGATCATGTTATTGAAACCCAATTTTTAAAAAAATAGCTGAGGCTTTATTAATAGAAATAGAAATAGTAATAATAAGAGCAAATATTTATATAAAGCTACATACCAGGTGTCATCCTAGACACTGTATATATTTTTGACTTGTTTAATTCTCATATTTTAGGTATTACTATCTTCATTTTATAGGAGGGATAGAAATTATTATACTATTCTAAATAAGGAAAATAAAATTTGCCAAAGGGCATATGGCTGATTAGTGATGGAGCCAGGATTTGTAGTAAAATTAGTTTGAGTTTTCTGAATGTTAATCAGCTGATATGTATGGAGTGAACTAGCTAAAGCCTGTCCGAGTGTACATACAGATTCCAGCTTGCAGTAGGGTGTACTGTAGGAAAAATGGAAGTTGCATCTATCTGTGGATGAGAGTTGAACATGTGCAGTTTTCAGTGTAGGTTAAGGTTCTGTTTGGAACTCAGTCTTTTCCCCTAGAAACTATTTATATATATATAGAAACCATTTTAACATGTATTTTTTAGTTTCTTGGACTGACCCTCAGTTATTTCACCCATCCCTGAAGAGTTTTACCAGGACATTATAGAATGTAACTTTATTCATAAATATTTTGGGGGGAGTAAATTGACTCAAATATTCAGCTTGCGCTGTCAAACCTGTCTTTTCTTTTCAAAGATTTTATTTATTTATTTGACAAAGATCACAAGTAGGCAGAGAGGCAGGCAGAGAGAGATGGGGAAGCAGGCTCCCCGCTGAGCAGAGAGCCCGATGTGGGGCTCGATCCCAGGACCCTGGGACCATGACCTGACCCAGAGGCAGAGGTTTTAACCCACTGAGCCACCCAGGCACCCCAAAACCTGTCTTTTTTTGACATGGTCAGGGAGTCAAGGATTCTATCTCTTCTTGCCCCAGGATTCAGGATTCCTCAAATTTAAGCAATTGGTAGCATCTCTGAGGGCTGAGGACATCGTTCTAAATGGATAGGAGGGAATAGGATTGAAGAGAGTTGGGAAGCTGAGCCTAGGTACCTTGTGAATCTGTACAGGGCGGGGGAAGGAGGACTTGCAAGTAGACAATGGGACTCTCATATTTTGATGGCAGGAGTTGATAGAGCTAGTTGGAGGGAGATTGAAGTTTTTAAAAAATAAAATGAGCATGTCCTATTATCTGGCTATTCCTCTTCTACTTATTTACCTGAGAGAATTAATTCCTCTTAAATGCAAAGAAGCATAAAGTGGATGGTTAACTGCAGTGAAAAACTGGAATCATCTTAAATATTTGTCAGGATGGAATAGTCAAATAAAATGTGGCATGCTCATATAATCTATTATCCAACAATGAAAAAAAATCAATAGTTGGCTGGGGCGCCTGGGTGGCTCAGTGGGTTAAGCCGCTGCCTTCGGCTCGGGTCATGATCTCGGAGTCCTGGGATCGAGCCCTGCATCGGGCTTTCTGCTCAGTGGGGAGCCTGCTTCCTCCTCTCTCTCTGCCTGCCTCTCTGCCTGCTTGTGATCTCTCTCTGTCAAATAAATAAATAATATCTTTAAAAAAAAAATCAATAGTTTGCTATTATTCACCGTCAATAACTTTGAGTTACGTTATTGTGTCAGGAAGTTTGTTGTAGGATGATTCATACAGTAATACTTTTATTTAAAATGAAAAAATCTTTATGTACATGTATATGAAAACTTACAAAAAAATTTTAGAAGTATACCACTTAAATTCATAAAAGTGGTTATTGGAGGTGGGAAAAGAGATTACTGGAACTGGATATTATAATTGAGTGTATTTAGCTTTATTTTATATAGTTATGTGTCACTCGTATAAATAATATTTTAATTAAAAAGTTAAAACTCAGGGAAGAAAAAAGGGTGGAAAGAGGAAGATACCCTAGGATTTAGTTGGGAGGGAATCCAGTCAAAATATGTGCTTGGGGATGTCCTGTAAAAACAATTATTTAAGACATTTGCATATTGCAAGATTGTCCAGAGCTTACATTTGGATATAGGTAAGTTGTAGGTGCCTTGTAAAAAGAAACATACACGCCCTAAGGAATGGCATATTTTGTAAGTATAGTTGTCCCTTCTTTGCCATGGAAATTCTTTTTTTGGTAGCAGCATCCTGACATTTCAGATAATGCCTTGTAATTGCACCTAGTGAGCGTAAAAAAAAAAAGAGTAACCAGAAAGAAGTCACAAAGTTGGAGACACAATTTTTAAGTGTTGAAGTTGATCCTGCTTTCAATATTTGAGATTTTTAGAGTCGTTATACTAGTCTTGAGAATTCCTAGTGTTGTATTTCTATTAAACATGTTAGGATTTTCTAGGTAAACAAATTTAACATTTCTTTTTGCTCATTAAGCATTTATGTGAAAGAAATAATTTACAGTTCATGAATATTATCTTTCTGTGTATCTTTGGCAAGATATTTTGCTTTGAAATTATTTATCTGGTCTGATCCTATAGTGGATGTATAAGATGTATTTCTTGTTCTTAGGATAGGTCATTTTATCCATACTATGTAGATCTTTTTGCTTTTAGATCTTTACTAAAAAGTTCTTTGTGATGTGACATTTATTGAGTTTTTACTATATGTCATTTACAGTTGTGGCTGCTGATAAATATAGATAGGCATATGATTATATGTGATTTTTAAAATAGCTGTATAGAGGTATCTTTGACATGTAAAAATTGTATATATTTAAGATGTACAGCTTGATGTTTTGGTGTATATATAAAAGGCTGCCACAATCAAGCTAATGAATATATCATCACCTCTACACAGTTACCATTTTGTGTGTGTACTTGTGTTGATCTAATTTAGGATACATCCTCTTCACAAATTTCAGGTATATAATAGAATAATGTTACCTTTTGTTACCATGCTGTACCTTTATGGAGAACTTTAAACTGAAATGTGTGAGGAAATACCAGACTTTACACAATTTAATCAATATGTGAATATAGTATAAATTATACTATAGCATTTCTGTTTCGTCAGAGATTGATTTTATGTGTAATCCATTAAAGGGAATAAAATCTGCTGCTGTAGTAAGTGGTTGGATATGTTAGAGTGATCTTGATAAGATTGAATAATGTGGCATTTGAGTCTTTTTAATAAAGCATACTTCAGTTGTTTTTTTAAAAAAGAAAAGATGATCTGGAATTCTGTTTTAAGCCACAGACTTGACAGCTTTGTTGTTCACTAAACTTTTCCTTCCTTCATCTATGTAAAGGTCTGAACACGAGAGACACTCTCCAAACTGCCCGTTTGTGAAAGGTGAACACACACAGAATGTGCCGTTGTCCGTCACTCTCGCAACAAGTCCTGCACAGTTTCCCTGTACGGATGGAACTGACAGAATAGCTTGCTTTGGCTCGGGGAGCTGCCCTCATTTTCTAGCTGCTGCAACAAAACGAGGAAAGATCTGCATATGGGATGTTTCCAAACTTATGAAGGTATGTTTCAGTTATGAAGTAACAGATTAGTCATTGAGGAAAAAAATCAGTCTTAAACTTAGGCTTGTCATTCATTTAGGTGCACTTGAAGTTTGAAATTAATGCCTATGACCCAGCAATTGTACAACAGCTTATTCTGTCGGGAGAACCAAGCTCGGCAGTTGAATCAAGGAGACCAACTTTGGCGTGGTTGGAGGACTCCTCTAGCTGCTCAGACATACCAAAATTGGAAGGAGATAGGTATGTGACTTTTTTTAGTGGCATTTATAAAAGTTAGTGTTTTCCTGAATTTTATATCCTCTTAATTCTAACTAAAGGGGCAGAAAAAATTATTAGTTCAAGAGAGTAGAGAACAAACATTTAGTTATAAAATCTGGAAGAGCTGTGTGATTCTAGACAAAAATTTTCATTCAGAAATGCCATTGTCTGTAAAATGTACTTTATTTTCTGTCTCAGTCTATGCCAGATGGAAACAATTGCTGCACTGAAGAATAAAGTCTAAACAATGAAACAAAATCCTTGGATTAAACTTGTTATTTTACCTTCCAAATCTTTTCCTAGGGCAGTTGAACCAAATGATTTTGGTTTCCACTTGTTTTCATTAGCACCTCAAATTGTAGAAGTGCTAATGAATAGTGAAATAACCTGTGGCTAGGCAAGATGACCTGATTATTTAAAGCAATTTATCAGTAGTCAGCCATGAGTTGAGGCATGATAATTATTGCTGTACAGACACATTTTGGTAAAATTGTTGTCTGTTGGATTCTCTTCCATTCAGCTTTTCTGACGATCTTGATTTCTGTAGCTGTATTTGATTTATGTGGTGGCTAGAGAGTCAAAGTATTATTTTACTTTACCCACTCATCTCCCAAGACACTACAGTTAACTCTAAACTGGGCTAGGATTATAGGAGCAACATATGCAGTATTCTCAAGCAGACAGACTGAAGGGTTCCAAAAACCACTCAACTTGTCTTAAGCAGTAGAAGCTACTCCCTTTTAAGATTCTGAAGGTAGCAGTGTGAAATGGAGCCTATAACTGTGATCAGATGTCCTGATGCTGAGGCGATCTGTCATTTCACTTGCAGGGGCTTCTTATGTTAATGATGTGTGATAGACGTTAGACCACAGTCGGTGACTTAACAGTATTTTATTTCACAGTCCGTTTGGTGACATGTACTTTCATTAAGAACTAATGTAAAACTTTATTAGTGTAAATTGTTTCATTAATGGAATTAATGGAAAATTCACAGTGTATTAGTTGGGAAGGTTACCTCTGTCTAGTCTTTCTTGGTAATGATATGTATAAATTATGGGTAGGTAAATATAAATTATGGGTAGGTAAATGTGGCTGAGCTCTGAAACAGACTGAATTAAAGCTTCATGGCTGTTCTCAGTTATTATAAATCCTATGAATAAATCCCCAGCTTGATGGAAAAGCAGGTGCCTGTTTCTGAGTTTTGACCACATTTGTCAATAGGACTAGAAAGTAAATGTGCTTGAGCTCTATGATTTTCTTAGAAGTTAGTGGAAAATTAATAGAAGATAATGAAATTGGTATGTGCTTCTGAACACTAATTTATTTTTTTGAAGATTTACTTATTTATTTTAGAGAGAGAGCACAAATGGGAGAGGGAGAGGTAGAGAGAATCGGAAGTGGACTGTGTGCTGAGTGTGGAGCCCACCCTGAGATCACAACCTGAGCTGAAACCAAGAGTTGGTGCTTCACAGAGTGAAGCCCCTGAACACTGGGCCCCTGAACACTGTTTTTAATTAAAACGTTTGTCTTGGAGTTTTGTAATTTGGGGATTAAAAATTGAATGAAGATGTACTTTGTAAGATTACACACATACGTGTGCACACACACACACACACACACACACACACACACACACACTTGGGTAAAATGTACATTTTCAATAAACACCCAGTATTTCGGGTGGACAGGTACTATGTTGGGGTAATGTGCTGGAGTTGAGATACAGATCTCTGTGTGCTTCTAAGAGGTAGTCTTTCTAGGGTAGAAGGACCCTTTTCTTCTTAGAAAGTGAAGTGATTCATACAGAAAGAGTACTCTTAGGTTGGGGTGGTAGGAGGAAGCTGTAGAGGTGGAACTTCCTCTCTAAACTGAGTCTCCTTCTCTGGCTTTCCCTTCCCCCAAAGGTAGCAGGATTTCCGTTGCATTGGTATTGAATATACAGAACCAGACTAATACTGATTTTGTGGCACAATATACAGTGTATTTATTTTAAAATACACTGTGTGAGTTTTATTAGCTCAAAGAATAATATGTTAATTGAACAAGTTAAAACTTAGCCAAGAAGCTTAATTAGCAGTATAGTTTGCTTTTGGATTGTTTTTGACCATTTCTACTGGAAAGGCAACATTTGTCTTTGTTCTGAATTTATTCAGGGAAGAATATTTGGGAAGGAAGATTATTTATTTGGGAACAAGTTTAAATTAAATGAATTAACATTTTTGTCTCATTTTGTATGTTATATTTTTTAAATTGGTAGAAATTTCCTGCATTTAACTTTGAAGTTGTGTATATAGTATTGATATATCAAAGCTAAGGTATCCATGTGATACTAGTATCTTCAGTTTTCAAAAATAGATAATCATAACTAACTGTTTAAAACTTAATCATATGTCTTATTTATTTTGCATGTTTGTTGCTCTGCAAAAGGTTTTGCACATGTAAAAGGCCTTAGTGAATCCAGTGTCTGTTATAAACCTAATGCGTGCTTAATATAGAAAAATTAGACAATCTGGAGAAGTAACTTGACGAAACGGAGAACCCATAGTCACATCATCCAGTTATGTTAACATTTATATATATAAAATTTTTATTATGTATTTATTTGTTTTTAACCCATATTCATTTTATTAAGGTATACAGATCATAAAATTTACCCTCAGTGTACAGTTCAACCATTTTACTCATATGATTTTATTATGTAATGGTATGAGAATTTTTCTGTCACATTATATTTTAAAGAAAAGATTGTATTTTGAAAAACTTTAGAAAGAGCTTTTTTTGTTTTGTTTTGTTTTTTTGCCAGTTAAAGATGATTATCTGGCAAGGCTTTGTAACATTATTTGTGATTTCATATCAAGACACCTTGAATACCTTCTTAAAATATACAACTACTTGGGGCACCTGGGTGGCTCAGTCAGTTAAGTATCCAACTCTTGATCTCAGCTCAGGTTTTGATCTCAGGATCATTGAGTTCAAGCCCTGTGTTGGGATCTACATTGGGTGTGTGTGATGCCTACTTAAATAAATAAATAAAAATAAAATAAATAAAAAATAAAACAAAACATACAACTATTTTATTTCACCTTTTTTCCTAATAGCTGTATAATACTAGGTTGTTTTTTTTTTTTTAATGTGAAAACCCTTCCATACTTGAAAGCTATTGTATCTTGGTTTGGAGTTCTTTATTTTGGATAATTCCCAATGATTAATATTTCCTCTGAGGTTTGTTTTTCCAACTTATTTATTTTTCTTTATTAATTCTCTGAAATCAGCCAATTAGTATTTAAATAGCTTAAGGCTAATTAACAGCTGATCTTGAACTTTTGCACATTTTTTTGTTATTTAAATTATAGCACAGAATTGTTTTATAGACAGTTATTTCCACTTGAAAAATTTAAAACGTAGAAATTTGTCAGAAACATCTAACTGAGCCCTGTCCCTATCCCTGCCCCTTATTTCATACTTTTTTTTTTTTTTTAAAGATTTTAGTTATTTATTTGACAGAGAGAGGTCACAAGTAGGCAGAGAGGCAGGCAGCAAGAGAGAGGGGGAAGCAGGCTCCCCGCTGAGCAGAGAGCCCGATGTCGGGCTCGATCCCAGCACCCTGAGACCATGACCTGAGCCGAAGGCAGAGGCTTTAACCCACTGAGCCACCCAGGCACCCCCAAACTTTTTTTTTTAAACAGAGATTACTAACTCGTATTTCACTTAAAATTACTGTAGTGCCTGGTTATTTCAGTTGTAAGTGAAATATATTGTTTCAAAGAGGGAGAGTTAATACTTTCTTTCCTTCAAAATGCTTCTTTTAATTTTTTTTATTTGAGATCATCAGAATTTTAGAACTGCCATAGAGGTGCTGTTTGTTAGAGTACAGTCTCATACTGTACTAGAGCGATCTTTTATTAAATTATTTTCTTGTTTGCTAACAGATGAGAGTAAGGATAAAGATGGATGCAAAGAGGGAGGTTGGCAATGTCTTAACTATCTGAGTAGAGAGTAAATGAGGGACCTCCTCTCTTCTTAAACCCTAACTACTGAGTTATATTAGTTTCCCTGCTTGTTAGGGAGTTGTTATTACCCCTTCCAAAACAAAGAAACCAAACACAAAATAAAAATGAAATGCGTGTGTGTGTGTGTGTGTGTGTGTGTACGTGAACATAATATAGCTCTTTTATTTGGTTTTAGGACAACTTTCCAGAATTCAGTAATACAATAATTATTAAAACTTTACTACCTGAAGCTTGTACTTGATTTTATTAGCTGCCTCACTCTTATCTGTTTATTTAACCGACTGTTCCCAGTCATACCTTAACAGTTTTCAAATCCCTACAAATTTTATTACAGATTCTTAGAGGTTTCCACATTCTGTTTCAGACACTTATTTCATGATTTTAAGGTAATCCAGTACCAGCATTGTTAATCAGTTATGATCTCAGACTACTTACATGTCATTTAAGTGAGTTTTAATAGTTTTGTAGGATACTTATATTTGGGATGCAGAGCATTGGTTGTTGCAACTTTGTTCTTTGTCTCATAATATGTATACCTTTTTTTGAAATTCAAATTATTTTTTACTTTGTCTTTAAGTGATGATTTACTGGAGGATTCAGACAGTGAAGAGCATTCCAGATCAGATTCTGTGACAGGTATGTTAAAAATGTCAGATAATCTATTGTTTAAATCCTTACATTTATATAGTCATAGGAAGAGCTAAATATTACTTAATTCTAAATTTCTTAGTTAATGCAGACTCTACATTTTCACTGATATACACAGAAAACTCAAATGTTAAACTTTAAAGATCCTGAATTAGTATACGTAGAGTCCCGTACTTAAATTTTAAATGGTATGTATTTGAGCCAAACAAGTTAAAATGTCAGTTTTACTAAATTTTTGTCACAGATGTCAAGGAATAGACATTAAGCTCTTTAGAATGTGTTAGTTTATTTGCATAATTTATTCTGTTGTTAAATAAAAGTAATATTGAAATTAAGGTTCTTTATTCCCAAAATAAAATGGGGAAAGAGAATAAATTTTAAAGTATAAAATCATAGACATTAAGGCATCAAGTAAATGCTGCCTTACTCATTGTCTTATGAAATATTAAGGTGAAAATGTGTGTTTCAAATTTTAATGTGGTTATATAATAGGCAAGGCTAATAGTACATCTCAGAATAGTTTTTCCATATCAGAATTCAAATTCTTGTCATTTATTATAGGCTGAATACTTTTCCCAATACATAAAAGAAGTATGTTAACATCTGTTAATTAGAGTTTTGGCAACTGATTACGATAAAAATATGTAAAGCATAGTACCTGGGAAGTAGCCAGTATTTTTTTAAAAAGTGACTGTTATTAAATTGTGGCTGTTCTGTAATGTCCTATCTCAGGAACTGAGAACATACATAACTTGTTAAATCTCTGGGGGAAGAGACACAGCTTTGTATAGTACAGTTGTCAAAAATTGAATTGAGTATATAGAATAGCAAGTGCTGTCTAATTCTAAATTGTCATGAAATTTTTCTTAAAGCCCCCAGACAACACTAGACTGATCTGGGGTCAAACCTTAGTGGTATTTTGAAGTAGTTTTTAACAATGAAAAGAATTTTAAAGTAGGAAAATATGAATAATTTATAAATGTATAATTAGCTCTAGAACAAAGAAAAGACTCATTAAAAAAATTAGTCTGATTAAGATAATGCTTTTCCCATTTTGTTGTCTTTTTGCAAAAACGGATAAGGGCTACAATTGCATTTTCTTAGTCTGGGAAAGAGTAATAAACTGGTCACAGGTTACTTGAAGACCTGGTTAGAGCTTGAATTCGTCTGCTAATTCACTCTTTGGTCTTGTCAGGTCATTTAAACTCTCTGGGCCTCACTTTTTCCTCTGTAAAGTGAAGTGTTTGAACTAAGTGTTCCTTTATGCTGTTCTTAAAGTTTTTGATTCTAACCATAACCTTTCCTTTGTATGCTGTAGCTTTGCTCTTTTCTCTGGGTCCAATGATCTCAGTAGGTATTTTTGTAATTATAATATCTATCTTTGGTCTATTTCTTTATCCCTTTTCTTCTTTTGTCTTTTTCATCTATGCTTAGTTGATTTTTCACTTCCTTTAGATACTATAGTCCTATTTATCTGACTTCCCAGTATCTAGAAAGTCACCATGTATTGTTGTTGGCTTTTTCTGTGATATCTCATTTAGGGTTGGGGCTTTTGTCCTTATGTAGTATTAAAAGGTAGGTATGGAAAAAAAAAAAGATCTTCTGATTAAAAATTGTTAATTCCCTCCTTTTAGGATTTATAAGTAGTTCATTCATTTGTAGTAAAATATGTATAGTAGTCTACCTTACTTGCAGTTTCGCTTTCCACAATTTTTCAGTTACCTTTGGTCAACTGTTGCCCTGAGCAGATAACTTTCCTTCTGGCATGGTATGGTCAGAAGGTCCGTAGTAGCATAATGCTAGGACACGATGCCTGTGTCGTTTACCCCACTCCATCTCATCATGTAGGCATTTTATCTCACATCATCACAAGAAGAGTGAGTACAGTATAGTAAGATATTTTGGGAGAGAAAACACATTGACATAATTTTTTTTTTTTTTAAGATTTTTATTTATTTATTTGACAGACAGAGATCACAAGTAGGCAGAGAGGCAGGCACAGAGAGACAGAGAAGCAAGCTCCCTGCTAAGCAGAGAGCCCGATGCGGGACTCGATCCTAGGACCCTGGGATCATGACCTGAGCCAAAGGCAGACGCTTTAACCCACTGAGCCACCCAGGTGCCCTGACATAACTTTTATACTTCTTTACAGTATATTATTATAATTATTCTATTTTATTATTAGATATTGCTATTAATCTCTTACTGTGCCTAATTTGTAAATTAAACTTTATCATATATATGTTTACAAATAAAACATAGTACATATAGAGTTTTGTACTTTGTGCAGTTCAGTGTCCACTGGGGTTCTTGGAACGTATCCCTGCCTGTAAAGTGAGGGACTACTATATATTCTAAGTTAATTCTCTTATATTGGTAGTTTATTGGCGAGTTTATGGAGGCTCATGATATGAATGGGAGATGTGTTCCTTTCCTGAAGCATCTAAAATAAGTCATAGATGCTATTTTAGAATTTACATTTACCAACTCTAGGTGATTCCCATCAAAGTGAATGACACAGTCTGAAGAATTAGGGAATGTATTTCTTTTTTTTTTTTTTTTTTTTTAAGATTTTATTTATTTATTTGACAGACAGAGATCACAAGTAGGCAGAGAGGCAGGCAGAGAGAGAGGAGGAAGCAGGATCCCTGCTGAGCAGAGAGCCCAATGCGGGGCTCGATCCCAGGACCTTGGGATCATGACCTGAGCTGAAGGTAGAGGCTTTAACCCACTGAGCCACCCAGGTGCCCCGGGAATGTATTTCTTAACTAAGAGATTTTTACTTATTTTTCATTTAAACTTTATGACTTTTGAAAGTTTCTAGGGGCGCCTGCGTGGCTCAGTCATTGGGTGTCTGCCTTTGGCTTGGGTCATGATCCCGGGATTTTGGGGTCGAGCCCCATGTCGGGCTCCCTGTTCCGTGGGAAGCCTGCTTCACCCTCTCCCACTCCCCCTGCTTGAGTTCCCTCTCTCACTCACTTTCTCTCTCTCTAATAAGTAAATAAATAAATAGAATCTTAAAAAAAAAAAAAGAAAAGAAATGATGTCAGAGAGAGAAGATTGGTTTTGGGGTCAGATAACTGAATTAAGGATACATTTGCTTCTTGTGAAGTGTGGGAAGAATGGCAGGAGAGAGAAGGAGGGTTCAAACTGAAATTCTTAGTTTTCGAAAAGTGCTTAGTTAAAACCTGTTTGCGGGTGCCTGAGTGGCTCAGTTGGTTAAGCGACTGCCTTTGGCTCAGGTCATGATCCCAGACTTCCAGGATCGAGTCCCACATTGGGCTCCCAGCTCCTTGGGGAGTCTGCTTCTCCCTCTGACCTTCTCTCTTATGCTCTCTCTCACTCATTCTCTCTCAAATAAATAAAATAAAAAATCTTTAAAAAAAAACAACAACACCTATTTGCTTACCTCAGAAAGTTTGCCTGAGAGAACTGTTGGCTGACACTACCTAAGTAAGCAAAGGAGAGAAGGATTTCCCAAAATGATTATCTGGGGAATATTGTATTGCAGTCCGTATGTAGCTATATTATGTAAAAACTTGTTTTGTAGTCTAGTAGGTTTGAGAAATTCTGAGCTAACAGATTTCTTACTGCAGTATTTGACAGTTTTCATTGTGCTTTGTCAGTCATCTGAAGTAGAATGTACAGCATGGGCTGTGTCTTAGATATTACTTAAATGTTTGGGAAGAAGCAGAGGAATAATGCTGCTTGTCATGCTGCTCTTCTTAATGAATAGTCCCACTTTCTATGCTATTTACTTTGAACATTTCTTAAATGTGTGTTAATATATGTAATTTATGGTTACATAAATGGTTATGTTTGTTATGGTTATGGTTATTTTGTTTTTATCTCTCTTACTCTGTATGAATAAACTAAAATAGCTTTTTCCTGGCAATTTCTGACCATAACTTAAAAAAAATCATTTAAAAAATCATTCAAAGAAGTTTCAGTTTAGTCCAGTAAACAGTTGAGCATCCTCAAGATTTATTACAGTGTACTACATGCTATCGAAATCTTATTGTCAACTTTTAATTTCGATTCTAAATTAGTAGAGTTAATATATATAACTCTTGCATGGCAGCACAGACAGACTGCATGTGAACGTAGCCAGAGGAGTGGTTGCATAAACGAACAGCTTCATTAAATGATTAAACTGTTGAGCTTGTAATTACAGTTTTCTTCCATTTAACTAGAAATGGTTTCAGTTTTAGGTCATAATAGCAACATTATATCAAGTGAGAAGATTATCCTCAAAAAATGGGAAATTCTAATAAGGCTATCAGTGAGCATTTTAAAGAAATAGTTAATGAAATAGTTAACAGAATGGTGGGAATAGAACTTTCAGTACATGTTACGTGTATGACGTTCCATGAATCTCAGTTTTATGTTACTTGGGCACCTTTCAAACTTTCATGCAATTGTCGAGTTATATTTATTTCCTTTACTCTTCTATATTTTCCTTACCTAAACTATAAAGCCAATTCCAATGTTCTTTTTTTTTTTTTCCCCGTAAGAAATACTTAGACATTATTGTTGCTAATAATGTTGCTGACTGATAGGATTTATTGCTATTGAGAAAGACACAAATCGGTTCAGACTTTCAGTTCAATATCAAGAGATTGTACTTGGCTTAGGGGTTGAGTGACATCTGTTGCAGGGTTTTGTGTAGACAGACATAGCATGTTTCAAGCGTTGAGACTGAGAAATGACTTTTGTACTCTTTGTAAGGGGACAGCACACAATGGAGAGAAGGTCATTAGGGGGTAATGTAGTTCACTTTAAATGAACTATAAATTAGCAGGTAATGCAGAAGACACTTTCTGCTTCACTTTAAAATGGCAAATTTTGGGAATTTTTCCTTCCTGGTTATAATTTTTTTCTAAGCTGAGGTTAAGATTACATTGTATACTATGATAACTGATAATTAGTATGGTGGGGTAGGAGAGAGGAGAGCGTGGTATGACTACTTCTAAATGGTATAAGGTAGGGAACTGACACTATAATCATGTTTCATGGATATTCAATAAAGTGTGTAAGTGACAGTTTTAATGGTATTGAGTGTTTTTTGGTTTAGAATGGAAGGACAGAAACCCTGTTATTTTATACTAATAATGTCTTCATTCTTTAATCTTTCTCATAAATTTAAAAGGGTGGGGGTATGTTGCTCATAAAGTTCCAGGAGAATATATTCTGAAATGAAAATGATTTTGATTCTCTTGAATACCTCAGTGGTTTTTCTGAGTAGATTTATCTTAGATTTCATTAACTTCCCTTTAAAATACTTTAAATTCTTCCACTGATGTAATTATAATGCACTAACTGATTGGATGAGTAAGAAAAGGAAATTAACGAAAGCATTATGCTAAAGATTTGTGTCTTGCCAGTCTCGAGGCCAATTCTGATGAATATTGTTCCTTTTCAAAGGGCATACGTCCCAGAAGGAAGCCATGGAAGTGAGCCTTGATATAACAGCACTCAGCATTCTGCAGCAGCCTGAGAAACTTCAGTGGGAGATTGTGGCAAATGTGCTTGAAGACACTGTTAAGGATCTTGAAGAACTTGGGGCAAATCCTTGCTTAACAAACTCTAAGAGTGAAAAGACAAAGGAAAAGCACCAGGAACAACACAACATTCCCTTTCCATGTTTATTAGCAGGAGGTTTATTAACATATAAATCTCCCGCTACCTCACCCATTAGTAGTAATTCTCACAGGTCACTGGATGGTTTAAGCAGAACTCAGGGTGAAAGTATATCAGAACAAGGGTCAACTGACAATGAATCCTGCACTAACTCAGAATTAAATTCTCCTCTGGTAAGGAGGACTTTACCTATTTTGCTTCTTTATAGCATCAAGGAATCTGATGAGAAAGCAGGAAAAATATTTTCACAGATGAACAATATAATGAGCAAAAGTTTGCATGATGATGGTTTCACAGTTCCCCAGATCATTGAAATGGAGCTGGACAGTCAGGAGCAGTTGTTGTTGCAGGATCCTCCTGTGACTTACATTCAGCAATTTGCAGACGCAGCGGCCAACCTTACCTCTCCAGATTCTGAGAAGTGGAACTCTGTGTTTCCCAAGCCTGGGACTTTGGTTCAGTGCTTAAGGCTGCCAAAGTTTGCAGAGGAGGAGAATCTTTGTATAGACTCCCTAACTCCTTGTGCTGATGGAATTCATTTGTTGGTAGGACTGCGGACATGCCCTGTTGAATCCTTGAGTGCAATAAATCAAGTAGAGGCCTTGAATAATTTAAATAAATTAAACTCTGCACTATGTAATAGACGGAAAGGTGAGCTGGAATCAAATCTTGCTGTAGTGAATGGTGCGAATATTAGTGTAATCCAACATGAATCACCAGCAGATGTACAAACTCCTTTGATAATTCAGCCTGAGCAGAGGAATGTTAGTGGTGGATACTTAATACTTTATAAAATGAATTATGCCACTCGGATAGTGACTTTAGAAGAGGAGCCAATAAAAATCCAACATATCAAAGACCCCCAGGACACAATTACCTCGCTCATTTTGCTTCCACCAGATATATTGGATAATCGGGAAGATGACTGTGAGGAGCCTGTTGAGGAAATGCAGTTAACCTCAAAGAATGGCATTGAAAGAGAAAAAAAGGCTGATATTTCTACTCTTGGACACCTGGTAATAACCACTCAGGGAGGATATGTAAAAATATTAGATCTTTCAAACTTTGAAATTTTGGCCAAAGTGGAACCTCCCAAAAAGGAGGGCACTGAGGAACAGGACACATTTGTTTCTGTCATTTACTGCTCGGGCACAGACAGGCTGTGTGCATGCACCAAAGGTAAGCTGTTGGTTTGTTTGGGTCTCCTACAAATCTTATAAAATCAGTGTATATGGCATTCATTTATATGCATACCTAGTATGAATTTTAGATCCATATAGATGGAGAGAAATTTATTATTTTTTTTATAATGAAGCGGTAAATCTTTCTACTGTTTTAACTTTTTAAAACTTTTTTCTACTGCCCTAGGTAAGGATTCTAATTGTAAATAAGTTAATAAGTGTCTCAGAAAGTATCTTCTCTGCTTTAACCTCAAGAAAATAACCTGCTGTTGTTTCTGTGAGTCCTGACTCTGCATCTGCTCAAATTTGTGGCCTTGGGCAAGTTACTTTAAACTCAGTAAACCTTTGTTTATTTATACATGAGGATAAGAAGGCCTGTTACCAGGCTTCTTCGAATGAAATGAAATAATGTATGTAACATTTTGGGCACAGAGTATATATACTGATCATTACTTCCTCCTGAAAGAAAATTATTAAGCGAATGATACTAGTTTTACCAAATAAAATTTTTTGTTGATTTACTCCTGACCTTTGGCTAATGGTTGAGTCAGCTTTGCAACATCTGAGGCCCCATACAGAGTAACACATGGTGTGCATTTTTTTCCTCTACTTTTCTTATTATATATTTTAAGTTGGAAAAATAAAGCAGTTTTTGAAAAGGATTACTGACAATGTCAGGCAACATGAATAGTCTTATTGATAGTTTAGTAGGAGTTAGGGCGGGGAGGTATTTGAAGACCAGGTAACTATAGCCACTGGTTAGGAGAAGAACTGGGTGTGAGGAGAGTCATACATTTCATTTGTGGTTCTTGGGGGGAATTAACCCGAGTTTTTCCTCACTTTAAAATTGCAAGAGTTTGGCCAGGAAGGGTAGTGGTGAATGTAGTGGTTCAGATGGCCTTCTTTGGAATACATCTAGTGAAATAAAGGGAAGAAACATCTTCAAATAACATCAAAACCCAAATTTAAAATTAATTTAAAATTAATTAAATTAAAATTTAAAAATGAGCAATGCAGAATAACTTCACGCTAATTAAACTTTGATTTAGAGTTGATAAAGTTTAGAAAAACCATTAAAATACTATGTGGTGTGAAGGATGATTTTGAAGTTTTCGATCATGTATGTGCCTGTTCACTGTTGTGAGAGCTTCAGTTCTCATAGTTCGTTTAATCCTCATGCCAACTCTATGCAGTGTATACTATTATTGTGTTCATTTTACAGATAAGGAAACTGAGGGAAGGAGAGGTTAAGTAACTTGCCTAAGTCACAGAGCTAACGAATGACAGAGTCAGCATTCATACCTGGGCATCTGTTGTCAGGGTGCATAAATTATACTGCCAGAATGTAACAAAAGCGTAAGACTTGCAGGGGTACCTGGGTGGTTCAGTTGGTTAAGCCTCTGACTCTTGGTCTTAGCTCTGGTCTTGATTTCAGGGTCATGAGTTCAAGCCCATGTTGGGTGTGGAGCCCACTTAAAAAAAAAAAAAAAGTAATGGAACCCACTTAGAAAAAGAAAAAAGAAGAGTGATACATTGAGTTTTAAAGAATGTTTTAATGTGAAAGATTTAAAAAACGAAAACAGTTTAATATGCCATAGGCCATCCAGAGTGGAGGTAGATTTGGAACCTGAGTGACCTAGCCCCAGGGTACATCTGTGTATGATACCAGTGTTTTCCAGAAGTACAGTCAGGGGTTAATGGTTTTAATTGTTTGATGAGATATGCTTTTGTGAGATAAAGAAGTAGTATTTAAATAGACTAATGTATTCTTGGAGTTTGGACAACGGAAGAAAAGTTCTAGGAACTTTTCCTAGATAGGGAATTTATCCAGATGGATCAAAGGACAAGAAAAAGCCCGAGAAGTTAAGCACTTTGAAAATTATCCCCTAGTTCTTCAAGGATTGACTGATCAAGATAGATTTGAAAAGATGAGATTAGTAACTAAAAAGAGGAAAGAAAAGTTGATGTTATATCATGTATATTTGACAGTCCAAAAAAGTAGTTGTAAAAAAAAAATTTTTTTTTAAGATCTTATTTTTATTTATTTGACAGAGATCACAAGTAGGCAGGCAGAGAGGCAGCCAGAGAGAGAGGAGGAAGCAGGCTCGCCACTGAGTGGGGAGCCCCGGACGGGGGGCTGGATCCCAGGACCCTGGGATCATGACCCAAGCCGAAGGCAGAGGCTTTAACCCACTGAGCCACCCAGGCGCCCCAGTTGTAAAATTTTTAAAAAAGGATTACAGACTCTGACCCAAAAGGGCATGACATTTCCATGATGTTGTAAGAGTGTATTCAAATAGGATAAAACTCCTTTTCTCATGGAGAATCATTGAGCATTTTGATAAAAATCTATAATAAATGTTAATTTCAAATGGTATTAACAGTATACTAAAGGTAGATTTGATGCAGTTATGTTTGATGAAAGTTTGGAAATAGAATATACATACACTTGTTTCCTTGTCAAACAAGGAAATAAGGTCCCTTCTGGCCACTGTGCCATCAGCCAGCAGCTCCAGAAATATGGGCCACTTTCCCCACAGCTGGCTCAGGGCTGAGGAATGGGGGATGGCAGCTGCTTCCTGCAGGCCACTTTCATGAAAGATCAGTAGCCTTTCCCTTTATCAAGCATCCTCTGGTTACTGTTTCTTGTTAGGTTCCAGAGTTCTGAAATAGTTGATATCAGTCACTTTCTAGGTCAGTAGCTAACCTCTAGAGCTTCCTACCTAGAACTTCCTACTCTGCCATTTGGTGTGGCATTACTGGAGCCTTTGTTGGTATATATATATTTTTAATATTTTTTTTGGAATTCTGTTCTTAGTGATTTAATCTGTCACAGACTACTTTAGAATAATACTAATTTACTAGTAAAATATACTTTGCTTTAATCTTTTTTCTCCTGGTCCTTTGTGCTACCATTGTCTTAGATGTTGCATTTAGATAAGTTATAAACCCAACGAAAAAGAGTTGTTTTATACAATCTTTGTCTTTTAAAAAAGTTTACAAAGAAATGAGATAAAATATATAATGTCCATCTAATTTACTCATTTCATCACCTAAGCACTCATTTCTGGTTGTGTGTGTGTGTGTGTGTGTGTGTGTGTGTGTGAGAGAGAGAGAGAGAGAGAGAGAGAATTTGGTAGTGCTTTCTTTCATCTTGAAGGCTTTTCTTTAGTACTTATTATTACAAGGCAGATCTCCTAGTGAAAGATGCTGTTTATCCTGAAACATCTCTATTTCACTTTCATTTTTGAAGAATAATACTGTGTATAGAATTATTAGTTAACTATTTCTTCACATCTCATTCAGTTTCCTTTGGCCTCATTGTTTCTGGTAAGTCCGCTCTTAATTTATATCATGGTTATTAGATCTGATGAGTCATTTTTAACTTGTTGCATTTGAGGTTTTCTTACTGACTTTCAAACAGCATATGTACCTGTGAATCTTATTGTATATATCCTACTTGAGGTTTATTGAATTGATTGAATTTGCAGTGTAGTGTTTTTCTTCAGATTTGGGAAGTTCTTGTCCATTATTTCATCAGTTTTTTTTCTTTGCCTTTTCTGCTCTCTTTTTCTGGAATTCCCATTACATGTATGCTCTTATACTTGATCTGTCCCATAGGTCTCTGAGATGCTTTTCATTTTAAAAGATCTTTATCTTTTCTTTAGATTGGTTAATTTCTTATGCTCTATTTTTATTTTACTGATTCCTTCTACTGCCGTCTCAAACCTACTTTGAACCTATATAATGAACTTTTCGTTTTAGCTATTTTGTGTTTCAACTCCAGAATTTCCCTTTGTTCTTTAAAATAATTTGGTTTTTGGTTGAGATTCTTTACTTGTTGAGTCATTTCCACCATTTGTTCTTTTAATTCTCCATACCTGATTTCTTTTTATTCTATAAAAATACAGTAGCTTCTTTGAAGTTCTTGTCTGCCAAACCTAAATCTTGGGAACTCAGAGATATTGCTCAGTGATTTTGTTTTCCTTAAGCATGGGTCAAACTTTCTTCAGATGTCTTATAATTTTTAATTTAATACTGGACATTTTAAATAACATTGCAGAATTCTGAATTCTGATTTCCCCTCTTTGGAGATTGTTGTTGCTTTGTTTGTTTGGTAACCCCTTAGGACTCTATCTGTGAAATCTGTTTCTTTTGCAGTGTGCAGTCACTGATGTCTCCAATCATCTCCCCCCCGCCCCCAGAGGTTTTAATTTTTAAACTTGTTTTTTATTTGTTGCCTCTGTGTCCACTTAGCTTAGCTTAATATTCAGCCAAAGATTTTGATTAAGTGATTATGCCCAAGTAACTTCACCATAAAGGCTGTATTCACGTGTGTCCTGGCTTTTATTTGCTTTATTTTTATTTTCTGTCATGCCCTCTTACAACTCTTATGCATATGCATGAGGCTTAGTTGACTAGGAATGTGTGGATGGCTTGGGCCCCATCTGGTTTTGTAATACATATGTACAACTTCTGATCATTGTGGATTATGTGGAGAGTTTAGCAAACCCCTTATGTTTCTTTCACTTCTTTTAACTTTGTATTAAGGGCAGGGTCATGTCTTTAGGATGCATTTCATTTTTGTTGCCTCTGAGCCCTTTCAGCTGATGGCTGTCCAAATCCGTTGGGCCCCCTCTGGCAGTAGCATCCCTTCTGCTGGTTTTCATTGCTTGCCCCACCCTGGTTGAACGACCATTTTGTCTGGCTTTATAGTTGCTTTTCAGGAAGAGGAGTTGTCAGCTTCCTTATTCTGTCATATTGAAAGTGAATCTCCAAGTACTTTTTTTAGAATATTCTTTTATCCATTGATTTTTATCTTAAATATTTGCTAACTTTGCTTTCATTTTTTTTCTGTGAGAAATTAAAAAAAAAACAATTTCAGTTTAATTTCATTTCATTGTGAATGCTTCAAAAAATTAAGAATCTGTGTTCATTTTTGATACTGCTGAGATATTTAGCTAGTGCATCAGTTTCCTCATCTGTAAAGTGGCCACAATAATAGTCCTTACCTCAGAGGTTTTTGTGAAGACTAAATGAATTAATTTAAGCATTTAAAATAGTGTCTTACACATAGTTAGTACTAGGTCAATAACTGTTTTCACATATGTTTCTGTATTTGCCATTTTTTAAATTTAATTTTCAGTTTGTAATACCTTGTCAATTTAATTTCTAAATTCTGGAAGATAATGTCACTTTGGCAGCCCTGTTTATCTGCCTGTTGAGTGATATTAAAATAAATGAGTTTCTTAAGTAGTATGCGTTTATATGTTTATCCATATGCCGTGTACCTATGTTGATAAAATTTTACTACACCGTAGGTGGTGAGCTTCATTTTCTCCAAATTGGAGGAACTTGTGATGATATTGATGAAGCTGATATACTAGTGGATGGATCTCTTTCTAAAGGAATAGAACCATCTTCAGAAGGTTCCAAACCTTTATCAAATCCTTCAAGTCCTGGCATTTCAGGTATGATACTAAGTTTTTAAATGAAATCTTAAAATGGAAATTCTTGTGATATTTAAAGCTTTCTGAGTCTTTCTTAAATAGTCTTAAACATTCTTTCAGTTTTTGCAGTCAACTCTTGGTTACTTTGTTGAGGGAGTTCATTTACTTGTTGCCATTCTGTCACTAGGCTTGTTTTTATTTATTATTTATCATTGTTTTTTTCAGTAGTCACAAATTGTTGTGAACAGTTAAAATAAAAAATGTTTTTTTGACCTATGGTAGGTTGGCCGATATTGGTGATGTTACCTAAGAGGTGAAACATTATTTTGGCCATTAATGGGCTTTTAGTCTAGTTAGGGAAAAAACATGAAATAGGGTAACTGAGGGGTGCCTGGGTGGCTCAGTCATTGGCCATTTGCTTTCCGGTCAGGTCGTGGTTCCAGGGCCCTGGGATCGAGCCCTGCATCGGGTTCCCTGCTCGGTGGGAGGCCTGCTTCTCCCTCTCTCAGTGCCCCCTGCCTGTGTTCCCTCTCTCCCTGTCTCTCTGTCAGATAAATAAATAAAAATAAATAAAAAATAATAAATAAAAATAAATAAAATCTTTTAAAAAAAGAAAAAGAGGGTAATTGACTAAATAAATATAAGGTCAGTGCAGTGGCTGTTACTACTGATACTACTACTGGAATTGAAAAGCTGGAAAAATATTCTCTCCCTGGGGTGATATATTCAGATCCTCATTGCCCCATTGTGCGTCATTAGTTAGGTTTGTTTTTGTATGTTGTTTTTGCCTCTTCTCTGTGTTTCTGTATTGCCCTCCAGAACTACTTTTTCAGAAGAAGTAATAGTTAACATATTACTCCTCCTAAATCTTGGACTTTTATGAAATAACTCTAGTTTTCTTCTCAGTGTTTGTTACAATAAACTTTGCATGATTTTTTGAGTGTATAATCCCATTTTCATGCTCTTTACATGTTACCCTCAGCTCTCTTCCCTGTGCTTTATGATTGTAGTTAGTCCTTTTGTGCTTCCACAGTGCTCTTATGTTTTACTTAGTCCTTAATTCATTTTGTTACCTAAATCTAGCAATTAAAAGGTTAATAAATCCAGAGGTGCCTGGGTGGCTCAGTGGGTTAAAGCCTCTGCCTTCGGCTCAGGTCATGATCCCAGGGTCCTCAGTGGGGAGCCTGCTTCCCTTCCTCTTTCTCTGGCTGCCTCTCTGCCTTCTTGTGATCTGTCTCTGTCAAATAAATAAATAAAATCTTTAAAAAAAAAAAAGGTTAATAAATCTGTAATGCAAAGTGTGTTTGAACTCAGATGTCTTCCAAATAGAAATAATATGTAAAGTTGGTATTTGATTTTTATGGACACTTAATATGTGGGTATTTGATCATTTTTCTTTGCACCAGAGGCAAACCTTTTTAATGATTACTAGTATAATACATGCTAACTTGAGTGACTGTCAGTATAATCTGTGCTATCTTACATGCCAGGATTTTTCAGCGTCAGCACCATTATTGCCATTTTGGGCTAGATAATTCTGTGTTGTGGGAAGACTGTCCTAGGTTGTATTAGCAGCATCTCTGGCTTCTGTCTACTAGACTACGTAGCACAGACAATTACCTCCTTCCAGGTAGCCCTTGGAAGGCAAGATTGTCCCCCTGGTCGAGATAAACTGACTCATGTCTCATGCTACAATAAGTCAAGACTTGATTGTCTTGATTAACTATACAGTTTGGTTTAAAAAGCTAATATACTGGATGTTTCTTATAGGTTACTGTTATAATGGAAAAGAAATTTATTTGTTAAGATTTTTAAAATTTATTTATTTGAGAGAGAGACAGAACATGAGCAAGGGGAGGAGCACAGGGAGAGAGAGAAGCCTATTCCCTGCCAAATGGGGAGCCTGACATTGGGCTTGATCCCAAGACCCCTTGATCACAACCTGAGCCAAAGGCAGAAGCTAACTGACTAAGCCACCCAGGAGCCCCAAGAATTTTCAGATATAATCCATAAATACTATTGAGAAAAGATGAATTAGATTGTAAGGAAGTAAATAATATAAAGAAGGGATATTGACATACAGTTCATGTTTACAAACAGTATTTTTAGTATTTAACAGTTTCAGTCTGATTTAAAAAGCTCTAAGCTTTGAGAAGAGGAATGTGGTTTGAAATATACTTTTAATTTGATATAACTTAGTATAAATTTTCTTTGAAAATATTCTTAACCTATCAGATTTCATATTTTAATCTTTTTAAAATTTATTTTTGTTATTGGAACAAGCACAAAAGCTTTTTTCTAATGTTAGAAATTTCATAGATGTGAGCACATTTTAAGAGAAAACTAATCTCTCTGAAGTAGATTGTTACTCTTTTAATATTGGTATGCCTACAAAATATTCTTAACTATCACAAAAGTAGGAAAAAGTACTGGTGAAGCTTTTGGTTCTGTATGTATTTATCTGCCATCAGTATAGCTTTGACTTTAAAAGATTTTATTTATTCATTTATTTGTCAGAGAGAGAGAGAGCGAGCGAGAGCGCATGCACAGGCTGGCAGAGTGGCAGGCAGAGGCAGAGGGAGAAGCAGGCTCCCTGCCAAGCAAGGAGCCCGATGCGGGACTCGATCCCAGAACCCTGGGATCATGACCTGAGCCAAAGGCAGCGGCTTAACCGCCACCCAGGCATCCCAGTATAGCTTTGACTTTAAAAAAATTTTTTATACAAAGTAAAAAAGGGCAGGTGCTATATACTGTTTAGTATTTTGTTTTGTATTTTAGTTTAGTATGTTTAGTATTTTGTTTTGTAAATGATAAAGTCTAAAAGTTACTTGCTGATTTGATACAGATTTGGATTGCATTTCAGTACTACTTTCATTTCTCTTCTTAACTTAGGGCTGGTTAGAGCCCAGCCAGGGCTCTTCTAACAAGTTGAGTTTGGGTTTCTCCAGTAAGGAGTACCCTCTCTATAATTTAAAATATTTAAGATGGCTTTTTATTATGCCCGTTATGTAGTTAGTGCTAGTTACTTTATTTGTATATGGATATCTGAGCTCATATTAATAACTCTCAGGATATTTGGTAAGTATTATAATTGACTAGACAGAAAACATGAATTAAAACTAATTTTTAAAACCTGTTTCAAATTCTATATTCACTGTTGTTAAGGAGTTGATTTATTGGTGGACCAGCCATTCACCCTTGACATCTTGACGTCTCTAGTGGAGCTAACGCGCTTTGAGACTTTAACTCCACGGTTTTCAGCTACTGTTCCTCCATGCTGGGTAGAAGTTCAACAAGAACAGCAGCAAAGGAGGCATCCTCAGCACTTGCATCAGCAACACCATGGAGATGCTGCTCAGCATACTAGAACTTGGAAACTACAGACTGACAGGTAAGATATTCTTCTAAGGTATTTGATTTTAAGTCCATGTTATGTATTTGTTAGAAACAACGTAGAATTCTTAGATATAGTATTGTTTCTCTTAACCTTGCATATTAATAACTGTTTATTTGTCACCTCAATTTTGGAGATTTCTGTATTCTTAGTTGTAGGATAAAATAGAATAACCTGCCATTGCAGTTAGTTTGGGCATTCAGCCCACAGGTCCATTTAACAAACATTTATTTATTTATTTTTATTTTTATTTTTAAAATTTAAATTGAATTAATATAGGGTGTTATTAATTTCAGAGGTTGAGTTCAGTGATTCCTCAGTCTTCTATGATAGCAGTGCTTATCACATCACGTGCCCTCCTTAATGTCCATCCCCTAATTATCCCACCCTCCTATCTTGTTGTTGTTGTTTTTTAAGATTTTATTTATTTATTTGATAGAGAGTGAGAGTACAAGTAGGGGGAGCTGCAGACAGAGGGAGGAGCAGGTGACCTCCTGAGGGAGGAGCCCAATGTGGAACTTGATCCCAGAACCCTGAGATCATGACCTAAGCCGAAAGTAGACGCTTAACTGTTGAGCCACCCAGGCGTTCCTAGTTGTTGTTTTTTTTTTAAAAGATTTTATTATTTGATAGAAAGCATAAGCAGGGGAAGGGGCAGAGAGAGAAGCAGGCTCCACACTGAGCAGGGAGCCAAATGTGGGGTTCGATTCCAGGACCCTGGGATCTTGATCTGAGCTGAAGGCAGACACTTAACTGACTGAGCCAACCAGGCACTGCTTTACAGATATTTAAATGGTTGTTTTTTGCAGGCACCTGTAGGCACTAGTAATATAGCTGTCACTGGAATTTACAGTACTTTGGGGATAGAAAGACAGTAAGCCAATCAATCTCTAGTATGCCACATAGTCATAAAAGTTATGAAATATGATAAAACAATATGGTGTCAGAGTAGTTGCTGGGTATGTACCTGTGTGCAAGGGTGAGACAAAGAGAAAATGTGTATGATACTTCTAAGATTTTATTTATTTATTTGAGAGAGAGAAAAAGAGAGAGTAAGCATGAGCATGGGTAGGGGCAGAGGGAGAAGCAGACTCCCCGCTGAGCAAGGAGCCTAACACAGGGCTCAATCCTAGGACCTGGGGATCACAACCTGAGCCAAAATCAGATGCTTAACCGACTGAGCCATCCAGGTGCCCCAGTATGGTACTTTCTATGTAAGGGGCCAGGAAGCCCTCCATGAAGACATTAATTCTGAGGTAATAATAAGTACAAAGACCCTGAGGAGGATATTTTATGATTTCTGGCGAGAGCAAGAAAACCAGTGTTGCTAGAGTGGGGAAGGCCAAGGGAGAGTGGGAGGAGGCCAGGTCAAAGAGGTAGCTGATCACTAGAGGACAAGTGTCTTTATAGGCCATAGTGAGATTTTTATGTGGCATAAGATTAGGAAAATATTAAAGGGTTTTGGATATGGGAATAATTTTATATATTAGAAGGCTACAGTAGGACTACTGTGATGATAATAGATGATGAGTGGTTGTATGTGTTAGAGGACAGTGATAGAAGTGAGAGTTCTAGTTTGGATACTATTACAGTTTGTTGATGATAGTTTGGACCATGATGTCAGTTGTTGGAGGTAGTGAAAAGAGTGGTCAGATTCTGGATGTAATTTGGAGTAGAAAGAATAGTATATGCTGATGTATTGAACATCTGGCATGAGAAGAGTCAAGGATGACTAAGGTTTTGGATTCAGCTGACTGAAAAAAATAAGAGTTTCTGTTTACTGAGATGGCAGTGGGCAATTAAGTTTGGCTTATGATAAATTGGAGATGTCTGGTAGACTTTTTTTTTTTTTTTAAGATTTTATTTATTTATTTGAGAGAGAGTGAGAGAGAGCACGAGCGAGGAGAAGGTCAGAGAGAGAAGCAGACTCCCCGTGGAGCTGGGAGCCCGTTGCGAGACTCAATCCCAGGACTCCAGGATCATGACCTGAGCCGAAGGCAGTCGTCCAACCAACTGAGCCACCCAGGC
>NW_019154119.1:118146-162607 GCF_002288905.1 Enhydra lutris kenyoni | reverse complement strand
TTTTTTTGGACAGATCACAAGTAGGCAGAGAGGCAGGCAGAGAGAGACAGGAGGAGGAGGCAGGCTCCCCGCTGAGCAGAGAGCCTGATGTGGGACTCGATCCCAGGACCCTGAGATCATGACCTGAGCCGAAGGCAGAGGCTTTAACCACTGAGCCACCCAGGCGCCCCCCGCCCCCTTTTTATAAAAGTTTTTATTTATTCATTTGACAGAGATCACAAGCAGGCAGAGAGGCAGGCAGGGGGTAGGGAAGCATGCTCCCCACCGAGCAGAGAGCCCGACGCGGGGCTCGATCCCAGGACCCTGGGATCACGACCCGAGCTGAAGGCAGAGGCTTTAACCCACTGAGCCACCCAGGCACCCCTCTGGTAGACATGTTTTAAAGAGATTTTATTTATTCATTTGATAGAGATGGCGAGACCAGGAACACAAGCAGGAGGGGTCAGAGAGGGAAAGCAGGCTTCCCACTGAGCAGGGAGCCTGATGCAGGGCTGGATCCCAGAACCCTGGGATCACCACCCGAGCTGAAGGCAGACGCCCAGCGACTGACCACCCAGGCACCCTGTCTGGTAGACATTTGAGTGAGTCTGGAAATTAGTGGAGTATGGTTTGGAGATATTTATTTTTCTACCTTTAAATAGAATTTAAAATCAGAATAGACATGTTTAAGAAATAGAAGGTCTTACTTTAAAATGCAGATTCCTAGGATCCCACTCCTAGGTTTGGGCTAGGGCTCAGGAATCTGCAGATAATCATGCTAATAGTCCCTCGTATAAGGAACAGCGTTTATTGGAATGTTCAGTTCCCAAGATAGATTTCTAAGGTAAGATCAGTTATTGCCCTAAGTTTAACCTCTCTTTTGGAAGCTGATCCCATTGAGAAGCATTGAATTTTGTAGGAGGCTACAAATCAGAGTATGAAAAGTGTTATTAAGGATAATGTGGTTTTGGCCAAAGAAAGACTTTTGCTGTATTTAGCATTTTCCCCCTTACTTGACAGCAACAGCTGGGATGAACATGTATTTGAATTGGTTCTACCTAAAGCTTGTATGGTTGGACATGTGGACTTCAAATTTGTTTTGAACTCAAACATCACCAATATTCCACAGATACAAGTGACACTGCTGAAAAATAAAGCTCCGGGCTTAGGGAAAGTCAATGGTAAGAATGAATCAAAATTTATATTTGAAGATTTTGCAATTGATTTCTTTAAAAAACTAATTTTCCAACTTGACTGTCAAGGTTTCATGTCCCTCCCTTGCCTCCTCCCTCCTCTCCACTTTCTCCTCCACCTTTATACTTCTTTGCTCTACTTTTGGTAGTTTTACTTAGAAGAGTTAATTCTAGAGTATTTTAGAGGTTTCAGTAGCTCAGTATTGTATAGAATTGCATAAACTGGAGTAATTTAATTTTGCTATTTAGGAAATTGCGTTGGTTCACTTTTGAATTAGTTTCACTGTCATCATTCCTAGACATACACATTTTCTTCCTAAGAAGCTCTCCTAAGCAGAGACTTGACTGGGAAAAGAACTTTGTTAATGGAAGTCACATATTCTTTTAAGATCATGGTAAAACCCAGCCTTTCATGTAGTACAGAAACACACCCAGAAATATACCCAACTTTATTTACTTTTCTTACAAGTTTAGAATTTGATAATACCGAGTTATTTAAATAGATTGTATACATTTAGTATGTTGCGAGCTAGACATACTCATCAGTGTTTTCTCCTTAAGAGCTTATTTTAAAAGGCTGGGGATAACTTCAGAGTAAAATGGCTGCTTTATATCAGGGAACAGAAACAGTGAAACCTGAAAAATTTCTTGTTTTCAAAATACAGTTATATGTATTTGTGTATATGTGTGTGTTTGTGTGTGTGGTCCATTCTTTTGAATCATGGCAGATTCTGATTTAATTGGGCCTAGGGCTTAGACATTGGTATTTTAAAAATTTTGCAGGTGCTTATACTCGCAGTCTAGGGTAAGAACTTCTAGTTTAGTTGCCAGCAAATTATTTCTCAGGTGAATATTTAGTACCATTTAAAGAGAGAGGAGTGTATGAAATGATTAAAGGAATCTAATTTTTTTTCTTCTTCTGACAACCATTTCGTAGCATCTGTGATAAAAATCACAGTAGTTCCCAATTTAACAGAAAATTTTAGAATTTCAGGCACATAAATTATTGATATTAAGCAAAATTAAGTTTACTAATATTTTTATCCTCTAGAAACAGCAGTAGATAGGCAGATCACCTTTCCTTTGTCTCCAGCTCTTAACATTGAAGTGGAACAAAATGGGAAACCGTCCCTGGTTGATTTGAATGAAGAAATGCAGCACATGGATGTAGAGGAATCACAGTGTGAGTGAAATTATAGAGCTGTTGTCCGTGACAGTAAGAGGAGTAGTGATCCAAATGCATCGTGTTGGGCAGAGATTTCCTTATGGCTTGCAAAAACTTGGTTTTAAAAACACAATTAAAAAATAACCTATAATTCTGCTTTGGCAATATGCTTTAACTTCCAGCTCATCTTTCTGAACACAGCTACGCTAATACTTGCATTCTTTTTTTTTAATATCTTGGGATTTAAAATCATGTCATGGTTTTATATTTTTTGATGATCAAGGTGAATGTAAATAATATGGGAATGGAAAGCAACATATATCAGATATTTGAAAATATATCAGATCTTTGATTATAGTTCCTTAGTATGATAGTGAATTCTTATTTGAACACATTCTAAGTATTGTATTTTGTGTGGTTGTATGGGATGGATATTTGCTTATTTCATATTTTTAAATTATAAACTAATTTAAAAGAAAATACGTATTTTTTCTTTTTAGGTCTTAGATTATGTCCATTTTTAGAAGATCATAAAGAAGACATTCTGTGTGGACCAGTATGGCTTGCTAGTGGCCTTGATCTGTCAGGGCATGCTGGGATGTTGACATTAACAAGCCCCAAACTTGTTAAAGGTAAAGTAACATCTTTTACAAAAGCAGAATAAATAATACCACAATGAGAAAGTAAGATTTTATTTTGTTTGGGATTTGCATTAACAGTTCCATCAGTGTCCTGGTAGCTGAGTTCATTTCCTCTCAGAAGTGACTGTATTTTTATGTGAAACTTCTCATACTACTCGCTGTGTTTTGGAAGTCGCAGTGCTTTTTTGAGAAGGCAATAAAAAAAGCAAATATATGATAACTTAATGTGAAATCACAGAGCTTTTTTGAACCAGCTGACATGTTCTGGCATGGTTGGTTGGCTTTCCCATCAACTTAGAGTCCTGTGTTTTTAGTTGTATATTGTTCGAGTATTTTCTCTTAAGAGGGTTTTTATAGAAGAGTTTTCATAATATCAAATGTAATTATTAGAGTGTCTAACATAAACACATTATAATTAGTGTATAAAATAATAGGCTATTATGTAGAGGATTGCTATCGCAGTAGTAGGACTTTTATATATCAGCTTTTGTATCCCAGGGTAAATTTAAAAAGCCAACAAACGAAACATCTAGTTCCATTATTGAAGTTATTTTGGAGGTGGGTGGGATGTGCAGTTCTTCCTCAAACCAGGAAAATACCTGACCACCCTTGTAACAATTATTTTAATTTGTATATATTCCCTTCATATTATTGTCCACTTTTACATATTTACCTTTAGTTGCAGACATATGTACAAGTTTTAATGTGTTCTCTTGACTACACCTCATTCATTTATTAAGTTTATGAGATCCTTTAGTGTGTTATGCTACATACTGGGGTATAGCAGTCAGCAAGACAAATAAAATTTCTCATATTGCTGAAAGTATAAGTTACTTTTGTTGAATGGGAATGTGAAACTTAAATTTGTATATGAAAATAAAGATGTTGGCTTTGACAAAATGGAAGGTGCAAATAAAGGGCATGCATTTCCAAAGACTCAGTTTCAAAGTATTAATTTTCTAGCATTTACCAAGAATGATTTTTTTTTCTTACCAAATTCTTCAAAAATCTTTGGAACCAGAGAACATGATGGCTAAATTTTTAGACAAAAAGGATGATATGGATCAAAAAAGTTTGGAAAAAGAAAACAGAGAGAGAGGGTCTTGTCAGGTACTAGAGCATAGAAAAATAATACAGCAATAAGGAGAGTATAACAGTGCAATGCTATTACAGTAGGCTGGCCAGTCACTGGTCAACAACAAAGGTAGCGTTTAGAATTAGAGAAAGATTTAATACCTGCAAGGTACCAATAGGCTGATGGTTTACTGGTAAGTGTGTTAATTTGAGGGTATTTTTACAGTATATTTTACTTATGGATTGTGTGGTATGATCTTATTTTAGTTAAAAGAAAATAAAATGTACTGGTGGTAATAACCAATATTTATTGAGTGCTGTCTTTGAGTCAGGCACAGTTGTGTTTTAGTTGTCTTTGAGGTAGTTTCTGTTATTACTCCCATTTTACATTTGAAAGAACCAAACCACAGGAGATTGATTTATCGCATGCTGATAAATGGCAGATCCATTATTCAAACCCAGGTAGTGACTCCATAGCCTGTGCTTTGTCATCTGTTAATATCACAGTGCTTACGTATGCGTACGTAATATATGTGTGCATGCATAAAAAGACTAGATGGATTCACATGATGGTACCATTATTAGCTACGGGTAGTGCCTTAAAGATAGTTTTTTTGTGTATGTTTTTCTGTAGTTCACAAAATGTTATCAAAGTGAGTAATTTCATTGGGGGAAAATATGTCAAATGTTTGTAACTATTAGAATTTTCTGTCTTATGGTGTTTCTACAACTCCTGTGCTTTTTGTTCTTTTGCTGCCAACATATGAAGGTTATGCAGTGATTATACTCAAATGGTGTAATTTGAAAATCCCAATCAAGCGTAAAATTTCTTGTGGAATTAACTTGCTCTACGGAGATGAAAAACTATTTGGTCTTTTAGTGATTAAGTTATTTTTCCCATTCTGTGCTGCTCCTCAGGTATGGCAGGAGGAAAATATCGTTCCTTTTTAATCCACGTCAAGGCAGTGAATGAAAGAGGAACAGATGAGATCTGTAATGGTGGCATACGCCCTGTAGTAAGACTTCCATCCCTAAAACACCAGAGTAACAAGGGCTATTCACTTGCTTCACTCCTGGCAAAAGTTGCAGCAGGCAAGGTATGAAGCTTTGTTATTTTGAACCACAACAATGCTGTTACAAACATTATGGATAAGATTTGACACACAATTGGAAGTAGTATGACCCTTCATTGATTTTTCAATAGACACTTGGTTTTGTTCATAATTTTTTTTTCCAGTGATTTTAAAAGTGTAATTAAGAATATATTTCACATTAACTGCAAACAAATGTTTATAAAGTTATACTAGGAGAGAGTAATTGTTAGCAGATACTTCACTTTATAATTATTTTAGGCCATAGTATTTATTTAGGTTTTAGAGTCTATGTCTGTGTCTTTTACTGGTAACTCACCACCTTTTTTGTTTGTTTGTTTGTTTGTTTGTAAAATTTGGGAGAATACAGGAAGGGAAGCTGGGGAATAATGTTAGAGATAAATTCTAATTCCAGGGTTGAATTTCTACAAGTAGCTGTGTACCATGCAGTCTCTGCATAATTGTCTGATCTTGGATTTTCCTGAACTCTGGAGATTTTTGTTTCTCTTTCATCATTATAAGCAACAATAGCAATATCAGTAACACCAATCATCTTATATTTGTATAGGTCTTCCAATTTTTCAAGGACTTCTGTGTACTTTATCTGATTTAATCCTCAAAATAACTCTGAGGTAGGCAGAGCAGGTGCTACTGTTGTCTCCATTTTTCATACTGAAAGTGAGTGAACCTTAGAGATTGGGGAACGGTCATATTTCATATTGCTTATAAGTATTGTGGCTGGGACTTGGTCTCAGGACTTTGGCTTTCTAATCTTTAATCATTGGGTTATTGCTTTTAAAACAGTGACTTTGTTTTTTCCCCCGTTATAGTCTGGGGGAAGTTAGTCATTTACTGAATATGAGGGTAAAAGCTGTCATTTTAATTTGATATAGATGTTTTGATAGTCATAATTCAGTTATTTTCTTTTTTAAGAACTTTAAATAGTAAATACTTTTTTAGTTTCATTTGTTTGTTCATTGAGTTATTTGATTTTATACGTTTAGGAAAAATCATCTAATGTTAAGAATGAAAATGCAGGTGGTGCCCGCAAATCTGAGAACCTCCGGGGCTGTGACTTACTGCAAGAGGTCTCAGTCACCATTCGAAGATTTAAGAAAACTTCAATTTCTAAGGAAAGGTAACCTCATTTCTTTCTCCTACTATTCTTATAGTAATAAATGTATGAAGGAAGAATTCTAGTAAATACACACACATGAAATTTTCTAAGTCTTGAAAATTTTTGTTTGCTTTTCATTTTACTTAAAGTACTTGTAATCTCAGTGAAGGTATGAATTACCTTTCTACTTGATTGGTTTATCCCTGGTATATGTACAGTGCTTTGGAGTATACCAGGAATATTGTATTCGTACAAATTGTATTTATATAAATAATGGTATTTGTAGAACAAGGAAAGGAATATAATTTGAAGTTTTATTCACTCTTTGTCAGAATATGTTATTAAACTTAATTTCTTTTTTTTTTTAAGATTTTATTTATCAGAGGGAGAGTGCACGTTGCGGGGTGGTGGGGGAGAGGCAGAAGGAGAAGTAGACTCCCTGCTGAGCAGGGAGCCCCATGTAGGACTTGATCCCAGGATCCTGGGATCATGACTGGAGCCAAAGGCAGATGCTTAACTAACTGAGCCTCCTAGGCACTGCGAACTTAATTTCTTTTAAAACTTTGTCTAAACCAAGTATTGCTTATGTGCTCTTTTAAATCTTTTAATACCATAAGATTATGAGATTAACATGTCATTGTAATATTTAATTTTCAAAAATGATATTTTTAATTGTGATAGTCATGATTCACAATAAAACATATGACCAACCAGGTTTTAATAGCTTTAATCTAACTGTTCTAGTTTGGTTGTTAATGTATTTATATTTTCTTTTTTTAGAGTGCAACGATGTGCTATGTTACAGTTTTCAGAATTTCATGAGAAGCTTCTTAACACTCTTTGTAGAAAAGCAGATGATGGCCAAATCACAGAGCATGCCCAGAGCCTTGTGTTGGATACCCTTTGTTGGTTAGCTGGAGTACATTCGAATGGACCTGGAAGGTTAATAATTAAGATTTTACTTACCACAGATGATTGTCCTTTGGATGTTATAAATAGAAGTTCAAGATGAGTCTGAGTGTCTGCTATTGTTTTGCAGCTCCAAAGAGGGAAACGAGAGCCTGCTTTCAAAAACACGAAAATGTCTTTCTGACATCGTGCGTGTCTGCTTCTTTGAGGCAGGACGAAGCATAGCCCATAAGTGTGCCCGATTTCTAGCCTTGTGCATTAGGTTGGTGTGTTTTTTTGTTGTTGTTGAAAGTCCAGTTTGAAGATGCACTTGCAGTTCAGCAGTTGATGACTGTGTCTGTAGTGTAATTTACTACTTGTTGAATGAATGTATAACAAGAGGATTTTCAAAAGTTGATGAGGGTATTGAGATTCTAAGAAAGAATTTAAGGTTTTTAGGAAAAAATGTCATATTGCATAAGTCTTTTTTTTTTTAAGATTTTTAAAAAGATTTTATTTATTTATTTATTTAGAGAGAAGCATCCATGAGTGGGGGAAGGGACAAAGGGAGAGGGAGAGAGAGAATCTAAAGCAGACTCCCTGCTAAGTGCAGAGCTTGATGAAGGGCTTGATCTCACCACCCTGAGATCATTAACTGAGCTGAAATCAAGAGTTGAATGCTTAACTGACAGCCACCCAGGCACCCCTTAGTGAAAGTAGTCTAAATAGGCTTCTTTGCCTATTAGTAGCAGTTTGGGGAGTTTGGTAAAGGGAGCCCTTCCTTCAGTTTTATTTTTATCTTCCCTGGTTGTGTTTGGATTCTTGTCCTAAGGCCTTCTTCCCTGTTACATGACAGTCTTACCAGGCTTATTTGTAATATTGTGCAGACCGTTTTTCTAGATCCTGAGACTTAAACCATCTAGTAAATGTTTAAAAACTGATAATTAGTATTGAGTATATGTGCTTATTAGCCCTTTTTTGGTTAATAAAACCATTACAAAGATCCTTAGTATAATCAGTCTCTGTTATCTTTCTGTGTGTATATAGAGCTTTAGGGCAAATTTTTCTTGTAATCTCTTTGAATACATTTTTTTTTTAAGATTTTATATATTTATTTGACAGAGATCACAAATAGGCAGAGAAGCAGGCAGAGAGAGAGGAGGAAGCAGGCTCCCCGCTGAGCAGAGAGCCCGATGCGGGGCTCGATCCCAGGACCCTGGGATCATGACCTGAGCTGAAGGCAGAGGCTTTAACCTGCTGAGCCACCCAGGCGCCCCTCTTTGAATACATTTTAAAGGGTTTTCTTAGCTACTACTACACCATGTTTAGGATTGACTTTAGATATTGAGTGATATATTCACTTTTTTTTTTTTAAATTTTTTTCAGTAATGGCAAATGTGACCCATGTCAACCAGGATTTGGATCTGTTCTGTTGAAGGCCTTACTTGATAATATGTCATTTTTACCTGCAGCAGCAACTGGTGGTATGTGAAATTAGTTTAATCACAAATAGCAATAGTCATAGGAAATATCTCACAATGTATTCAGCATTATTTAGTATTTTTTTCCTTGGTTATTCCCTTTTTTTCTAAGGAGTTAATAAATTGTGATTTATCAGATGGGCAGATATTCTGTTCAATAGTACTGCTTGGAAAAAGTGGGAGAGTTAAGTAAATAGCAAGTCCTCTTACTCATATATTTTCTATATTTCATTAAAATTATTGAGTCGTTTGGTTGTTCACTGACTGACTGTAGATCAGATATCACACATTTGCTAAAATTCCAGCAAGTGCCAGAGAGATGACATAAGTAGAATGCTCCATGCATGTATTATGTGTGATTGGTAGGCACTTCAGCAAACTAGAACTCTCTAGAAGGGTCCGGTAGGTTTTTCAGCACCTGAAGACTATAGAAATAGCATTCAAGAGTGAATGTGGTACTAAATAAAAGGAAGGAATGTAGTTATCAAGTAGCACTTTACAAAGCAGTTCCCTAAAATAGCACATGTATGAAGTAATGACTATTTAAAAAATAATTAAAAATATTCTTAATACTGTTTTGTTGTTACTATAAAGAGCTACTAATTTTTCCTTCTTAACTGATGTTATCTTTCTGTAGACATTTCTTACAGTCTTTTGTTTAATAAATAATGAATTTTATTCAACAAGGATTATATATTTCACAAGGATTTGATCTTTATGGTATTGTAGAAAAAGAGCCTACTCAAAGTTAGTTGATAAATGGTTATTAATATCTTAATTTGGATAAAGAATCTGTTTATATTTACCTTGGACATAAATTGGGTGGAACTATTAACTCTGTGTTATATAGAGTAGAATATTTTGGACCCAATTGCTTACTCTAATAGTCTTGGAATTAAAATAGTTTTTTGGAGAATATTTTTAGAGGTAGGATGCTTAAATTCTGGGGTGTACTTAGTACTTTGAGATCTCCTATTTTATTAAAGTCTTAAAATACATCATGATGGTCGTCTTTTAACCGTGTTGGTTTGTATCTGACTGGCAGTAAGCGTAACTATGCTCACTTGCCAGTGTGTTATTTGTACCTCATAGCCATCCATTGTTTTTGAAAATTTCAGTATAAACCAAACAGTATTTCAGGAAGGACGGCTTAGGAGACCTGACATCTCTATACTTTTCCACCTATTCTAAAATGTCCTTCTGAGTCATATCAAGTTATTGAAAACCTAAATGACTAGGTTGACTTATATACTCCTTAAAAATATATATTTCAAATTCTCTGTCGCTGTCCTCTTAGTGTCCTCCAAGGAATTGGTCCATTCTTTATAAGTTGTTTCGTAAGGGGACTTACTGATAAATATGTAATCTGAAGTTCTCTTAGAGAACAATGAGGAAAAGAAACATTGATTTGTTTTTGTTGTTTTCAGGTTCTGTCTATTGGTATTTTGTCTTACTAAATTATGTTAAAGATGAAGATTTGGCTGGGTGCAGTACATCTTGTGCATCTCTGCTTACTGCTGTGTCCAAACAGTTACAGGACAGACTAACACCAATGGAAGCTTTACTTCAGACAAGGTATTTTCATATACGTAATGACTAACAGTGGGCCTTTCAGGTTATGATACCAGCTTTGCACTGAACTCTCTATGTATTTGCTTGCAAAAATAAATTTATGCATTTCCTTTTTCTAAATATTAGCCTAAGGTTTTCTTTCCCTCTATTTTCTCTGAAATAATCCCTTTTAACAGTTTCGAAGATCCTGAAAATGGTTATTCAGAGGGCTAATTATGTTAAAGTACTTAAAAGTGGTATTTCTTGCTAAGAAGAAGCAGTTTAAGATAATTTGTTTCTCAGATGAAACCAGAGAGGGAGACAAACCATAAGAGACTCTTAATCTCAGGAAACAAAGTGAGGGTTGCTGGAAGGGAGGGGGGTGGAAAGGATGGGGTGGCTGGGTGGTGGACATCGGGGAGGGTATGTGCTATGGTGAGAAAAAATTAATTAAAAGGCAGAAAGAAAGATAATTTGTTTCTCTATTGTTTGAATTTTGTGGTTGGAGTTGTGTAAATCACTTATTGGTCTTAACCAGTATTCTTCATCTGCTAGTTGATTTTTCTAAAACTTTAACATAATGTAATAAATAGCTGAAGGTTAGATTTGAGTTCTTGCCTAATCTTCAGTGTTGGAAGTGTTCTTTTATTTAACATGGTGATTTTGTAATATTTTTAGATGAGAAATCTTGATCTTGATAAAAATTTTACTCAAAGCTGTATTTTCTACTACTACTAGTCCTAGTACTGTATTTTCTACTGAGTCTGTGTAATTAATGGTGGAGTTGAGGGAAGGGTGTTTCGTTATCTTTCCCTTGCTTCAATCTGCAGTTGAAGATGCAATCTTGGTTCATTACCTACTAGTTTATTAGAGTCACATTTGTTGAGTCTCTGGGCCACATCTTTTAGAGTATAGGTTTCTGGGGCAACACAACTGAGATTCACTGAATTTAGTGGTTTAAATCTGGTTAGTGTTTCCTTTTGCCCTGTGTCAAAATGCTTTCAAAACTAAGTAAATAGGTAATTTGTTAATTAGACGGCTGACAGGAAAATTGTTAGGACATTATTTTATTTTTCAGATATGGATTATATAGCTCACCATTTGATCCAGTCCTTTTTGATTTGGAGATGAGCGGTTCTTCTTGTAAAAATGTATACAACAGCAGCATTGGTGTCCAGTCAGATGAAATTGATTTGTCAGATGTCCTTTCAGGTAGTAACATCTTTTCTTAAAGGAATTTCTGAATTTTATATATGTGGTTTAAGCTACCATTGACTTAAGAGATTGTAGTTACTATGTTCTGTCTTTAACAACTATAGTTCTTCAGAACTTAACCTTAACATCTGTGAGTCATGAAACTGTTTGCCTTTATTTCATAATTTCTCCCTCAAAAAAAAAAAGGAGTTATTTTTGGAAGGATTGCAAACTTGTTTTTTTGCTTGTTGTTTTTTTTTTTTTTTTTTGTCTGTTTCATTGCATGTCAGTATAGCTTTAATGTTCTTAAGAAACATTAACATTTGATTATTTATTGTAGCCTTTTCTGTTTTATTTGGTGTGCCTTTGATGTCCACAAAATCAAAGAATGTTTTATTTCATATTTCAGAAAATAAAATGAGTATGTATTTATTATAATAAGTAAAGATGGAGAAAGAAAAATTTTCTGTATCTACTAGCATACTCGGTTAAACTCTGTACAGTGTTACATGTATTCTTGTATACATTTCTGAAAGAATATGCTTTTAAGATTGAATGTATAACCTTTTCAGGTACTATGATTTGGTGTTTATCTAGTTTTGTTAATGAAAACAATGACCATTATTTTCTTCCATCTTACTGAACTTACTATAAGTGTTGCCATAAGCCACAATGTTAGGATTTTGGGTAAACATAATAAAATAATTATCACATTAATTAATTTCAGTTCATTAATTTCAGTTAATTTCAGTTCATTTGTCCCTCCCTCCCTTCTTTTCCTTTCCTTTTCCCTCCCTCCCACCCACCTACTTTCCTTCATTCCTTCCTTCCTTTTCTTTTCTCTCTCTCTCCTTCTCTCTTATTTATTTAACAGAGAGAGAGAGAGAGAGAGAGACAACCAGAGAGAGAACACAAGCAGAGGGAGAGGGAGAAGCAGGCTTCCAGCAGAGCAGGGAGCCTGATGCAGGGCTCAGTCCCAGGATCCTGGGATCATGACCTGAGCTGAAAGCGGACACTTAACGACTGAGCCATCCAGGCACCCCTTCAGTTTCTTTTACTTTAAAGTAAATTATTGGGGGCACCTTGATAGCTCAGTGGGTTAAGCCTTTGCCTTTGGTTCTGGTCATGATCTCAGGGTTCTGGGATCGAGCCCCACATTGGGCTCTCTGCTCAGCAGGGAGCCTTGCTTCCCCTGCGCCCCCCACCCCCCACCTGCCTCTCTGCCTACTTGTGATCTCTCTCTCTGTCATATAAATAAATAAAATTAAAAAAAAGTAAAGTAAATTAGGAATTGTGAAAAAAGCAACAGAGAAAAGTCAAATACAGAAATACAAATAAAATGTAAAGTGCCTTAATTACAACCTTTCCATCCTTAGATTACCTTTGTTGTTGTTTTTTTTTTTTAAGATTACCTTTGTTAACAGGATGTTTAGCGGTTTAGACTTGTTTGCTTCACGTGTTCATGAACATTGTTAATGGACAAGATCAGAGTATCTACTTACTGATCTGTTACTTACTTTTTTTTTTTTTTTTAGATTTTATTTATTTATTTGTCAGAGAGAGAGAGAGAGGGAGAGCGAGCGAGCACAGGCAGACAGAATGGCAGACAGAGGCAGAGGGAGAAGCAGGCTCCCTGACGAGCAAGGAGCCCGATGTGGGACTTGATCCCAGGACGCTGGGATCATGACTGAGCCGAAGGCAGCTGCTTAACCAACTGAGCCACCCAGGCGTCCCTGTTACTTACTTTTTAATGGCTTATTTTATCGTGGGTATGCGTTACCTCCTCTTTTTGATGACTTAGGCTTTGCCTCCTTTATGCTAATCTCTCTGTCCAAGTGACCATCAGTTTATGAGTGGAACTCAGAGGAGAGGTTAGAACTAGATATATAGATGCCTTCTGCATACCTTAGGTTAGAATGAAATTTCATTGTGGGGAGAGTGTAAGGAAAAGACCATAAAGCTTAAGTCAGGCCAAGGAGTTAAAATACACAAGAGCAGCACATTCAGTAAAGAAGCAACTTAAAAATCATGACATAAGTCTCCATCCAAATGTCATTTTACTTCTCACCATTAATCCTTGCACGGTGTCCCTTTTCTCAGTTAATGGCATCACTGGCACAAATCAGAAATCTGAGTATCATTCTTGATACCTCTTTCTCAGCCTCCACATTGAGGCTGTTGGCAGATCCTATCTTTCTTTACTCCATCATATATTTCAAACATATTCTCTTCCCTCCCGTGATCACATAATTACAGGGAAGCCAGTCATCTTGAATCTGGACTACAGTAATAGCGTTCTAACTGGTCTTTCTGCATTGCTCTTGCCTCACTTGAGTACATTCTCTACATTGCACTGAGTGCCATTGTTTTTGGATGCAAACCTGATCACTTTACCTCTCTCCTTAAAATACTTTTCCTGTCTCCATTACTCTGCAGTCCAAAGTCTCTGTTGCAGCATATAAAATTTTATATGATCTGGCTCTCTTTCCTTGCCATCTAATCTAGTACCATTGCCTCTGTTAGTCTCCTCTCTCTGTTCCAGTGATTCTCAAAGTGTGGTACATAGACCCATTCAGGGTCTATGAGATACTTTCAGGGAATCCATGGGCCCACTGTCTTCGTGATAAAACAGTATTTGCCTTTTTCACTGCATTGACATTTATACTAATTGTGCAAAAGTGTGGTGTTCACTACTCTGCCCTTGGAATGAAAAATATGCCAGTTTCACTTAAAAATGTCCCTGATGAGGCAGTCAAACTTGTTGATTTTATTAAGTTTTGAACCTGTTGATACTCATCTTGAACATATTCTGTAATGAAATGGGAAATAGGCATGAAGCACTTCCGCGGCATACTGAAGTACCATGGTTGTTTTAGGGAAACACACTTGGGCATTTTGAGTTACAAGCTGAACTAGCTACTTATTTTATGGAACACCATTTTTATTGCAAGAATGACTGATCTGCAAAAAGTTTTTTCATACTTGATTGCTTGGTAAGTATTTTTTAACAAATGAATAGAAAAAGCCTATTAGTATCCATGTAATTGATAGTATTTCTTGCTCTTAAAAGAGCTTTTAAGCAAAAATTAGAATTTTCGGGCACCTGGGTGGCTCAGTGGGTTAAGCCTCTGCCTTCGGCTTAGGTCCTGGTCTCAGGGTCCTGGGATCGAGCCCTATGTCGGGCTCTCTGCTCAGCGGGGAGCCTCTTTCCTCCTCTCTCTCTGCCTGCCTCTCTGCCTGTTTGTGATCTCTGTCTGTCAAATAAATAAATAAAATATTTGAAAAAAAATTAGAATTTTAGAAAACTTGTATCATCCAGTGAGCTTGATAACTTCTCATTATATAACTTTTTGATGGCCTGTGTTGAAACTGCTGAATATCATTTTCTGATGGCCTATGTTGGTATTACTGAATATCATTTTCTGATATATATAATGGAGTGTGTTAACGTATGTATACAGTGGTCAACCAGTATTTTCCAAGTGGATAAGAGATTCCTTAAAAGTACAGGAAATCCAATTAATATTAGAGAGATTGAGAAGCTCATCAGTAAGATTTCAGAGACCAGGGGTGCCTGGATGGTTCAGTCACTTAAGCATCCAACTCTTGGTCTCAGCTCTGGTCTTGATCTCAGTGTTGTGAGTTCAAGCCTTGTAGTGGCTTAAACTGTGTGGAGCCTCCCTAAAAAAAGAAAAAAAAATTCAGACACCACTTTGCAAATAATCTTAAAAAAAAAAAAAATTACCACTTGCCAAGGTTTTTGAATATGTAAGACTATTAAAATGCTCCTTTTCCAACTACGCATCTGTGATAGGCCAGATTTTTTTGTAAAGCACTACCAAAACAACATCCTGCAACACACTGAATATGGAGACAGGTAAGACAGTACAACTATCCTCTTTGATTAGCCGGATTTTAAGGAATTTTGCAAAAAATGTAAAACATTGCCACTCTCATAAAGTTATATTTGTCTGAAGACAGTTATTTTTCATCAGCGTGTACTATTTTTAGCTAATGAATGTATTATTATTACATGGGTTAATGTTTAAAATATTCTCATCCTAAGATTTCTGCTGTGGTGAATATCTATATTTATGTATATCTATATCTACCTGTCTATACAACCAACATAGATGAAAGTTCTTTAAGAGTTCTTAATCATTTTAAAGATACATAGAGCGGTGTTTGGATTGACAGATATTCCTCCAGCCACCTTGTTTCTTTAGTTCCTTTAATATGCCGTATTTCTTTGTACTGGAGAGATTTCACTCATGTTGTTTCCTTTGTCAGGTTTTCCCTGACTGGAATAAATACATAAAAATGTCATTCTTCCCATAAATCTTGTCACCTCATCATGAAAGTATTTTTTTACTCCTCTACTTAGACTGATTTCCCTTGGATTTATTAGTCTTCTGAACTTCTTTTAAGTAAAACATAGCACTTTTTTTTTTTTTTAGTTTTTATTTAAATTCCAGTTAGTTAACATACACCGTAATATCAGTTTCAGATGTACAATTTAGTGACTCGACACTTTAATACAATATTTGGTGCACATCACGAAAGTGCCCTCTTTGATACCCAGCACCTATTTAACCCATCCCCCCTGCCATCTCCCATATGGTAACGTTGTTCTCTTAGAGTCTTATTTCTAGGTTTGCCTTTTCCTTTTCCCCTATGATCATTTGCTTTGTTTCTTAAATTCCGCATGAGTGAAATCATGGTATTTATCTTTCTCTGACTGACTTCACTTAACTTAATACTCTCTTGTTCCATCCATGTCATTGCAGATGGCAGGATCCCATTCTTTTTTATGGCTGAGTAATATTCCATTCTATACACCATATCTTCTTTATCCATTTATCAGTTGATGGACATTTGAGATCTTTCCATAATTTGGCTGTTGTAGATAATCTGTTGTAGACATTGGGGTCTGTGTATCCCTTTGTATTAGTATTTTTGTATTCTTTGGGTAAAGACTTAGTAGTGCAAATACTAGATTGTAGGGTAAGCACCGTTTTTTAAAGTTCAGTTGTATGATTAGTTGTTTAGTGCCAGTAACCTATAACACAGAGTAGGTGTTTAATGAGAACTGGAGCCTGTCCTTTTCTCATGTATTTCCCATGTCTAGTATTAAATGCTTAGTAAATACTTTTTTTTTTTTTTTTAAACGTGAGGTCCTATGTTGCGCACCAATGAAATGTTGGAGAACAGGGTTATGACAATTTAGTCTAGCATTTAATTTAGTCCTTCAGATAAGTTTTTGTATAGTTTTTGTATCTCCCCATTCCATCTTTGGTTTCTGTTTAATTTTATCTGTTAAAGAATTATGCTTAAAGCAGTGCTAATTCCAGAAAATTTGGACAACACTGAAAATAACCCCTTTCCCCCATACCACATCACACTTTTAATTCTTTTGTGTTCTCCTGTCTTATCGTCTTGCTGTGGTTTTATTGTTCACATAGTTGTGATCATGTGAATTATTTTATTTTAATGTTTTTCCCAACTACATGTGCTAACTTAAACTACAGTTGACCCTTCAACAACATGGATTTGAATTGTGCAGGTCCACTTATATGTGGAATTGTTTTCCATAAATAGAGTACAGTACTGTAAATGTATTTTCACTTCCTTATGATGTTCTTATTAACATTTTCTTTTCTCTGGCTTACTTTGTTGTAAGAATATAGTACATAACACATATAACAGGAAAATTATATGTTAATCAACTATGTTATCTGTAAGGCTTCTGGTTGACAGTAGGATAGAAGTAGTTAAGTTAATCAAAAGTTACATGTGGAGTTTTGACTATGCATAGGGTTGGCACCTCAACCTCAGCATTATTCAAAGGTCAGATGTATTTTATGATTATAAAGTAGTAGGCCTCATTCTAAAATGGATAATATATGCAAAATACAAAGGTATATTTATAGAAGAATCTTGATAATATTTTAGAATATTTCTTGAGTTTTACTTAGGGTCCTATTTATACAGGTGATGTGAAAGAATGTATTCTGATTTTATGCATTCTTAACGGATTATGTAATAGCTAATATTAGTGGGGCACCTGGGTGGCTCAGTTGTTAAGCACCTGCTTTCAGCTCAGGTCATGATCCCACGGTCCTATGATCAAGCCCCACATTGGGCTCCCTGCTCAGCCAGAAGCCTGGTTTTCCCTCTCCCACTCCCTCTGCTTGTGTTCCCTCTATTATTTTGTCTCTCTCTCTCTGTCAAATAAATAAATAAAATCTTTTAAAAAATACTCTATTTAAAAAATAGCTAATATTAGTAGTGGTTCATTATTTTTTCCTCATTTAAAATCTGAATCACTTGTTACTGTTTCATATTAATGGCCAGTAAGTTGCTTTTATGCAACTCTGCTTTTGCAGCATGGAGACAAGTATCTTCTGTTTGTGAGTTTTCTTAATCTCGTGTCCATTGTGGAAGTACTGCATAGGGTTGTGTGTTTATATAGCTGCTCTAATTGAAATTGAAGTAGCAGCTATAATTTTCCATATGACTATTGCCTTTTAAAAATTGACTTACATAGCATAAAACTTGTCTCTTTAACAGGAAATGGAAAGGTCAGTAGTTGCACAGCTGCCGAAGGTAGTTTCACATCTCTCACTGGACTTCTAGAAGTTGAACCCCTGCACTTTACTTGTGTGTCAACTAGTGATGGCACCAGAATAGAAAGGGATGATGCAAGTACGTTTACTGGTATATACCTTCTTTTATTATTCACTCTTTTTATTATACATTTTATGTTGAAGTAAAAACAAAGTGATGTGTAAGTACTTAAATATCGGTTTATATTATGTGTAAGAGCCTTTCGTGTTACGTTAGATAGAAACTTACTAATAGGAGGAAAAAAGCAAAAGTAGTTCTTCAAATTTTTCTATGTTCGTTCATAGTTTTTTTTCCTACCTTCTAAAACACTGTATTTTTATGTGTGTGGATTTTTAGAAGCCCTTTAATTTGGAAAATATCTAACATAACAAAAGGAAAAGGAAAAGTACAACAGACTACATTTCTTTTACCTAGCCTCAACTCTCCTCAACTATTGGCCAGTCTTATGTGTATGTAGTTTTGGCATCATAATGTTACTTCTTGCATTTAAAGCTCATAATATATAATATCTTTGAGAAGGTTGAGAAGAATGTAGAGGGAATATTATTTTTCCAGATATTTTAAAGCACCTTTAGATATATGAAGTAATATTTCAGTGTGCTGAATATGTCATAGTATTGGTGTTTTAAATGAATCATTGGGAACTCTTGTTTTTTTATATACCTTCTTTTCTGTGATTTTTTTTTCCCTTCATGTCATAGGATCAGTATTTATAATTCTGTCTTGGCATAAGTAATGGAAATTGTTATAATTAAAAACATTAGATATGGTTTTATCTTAATTTTTCAGTCACAGAAGAGTTTGAATAGTGTCTTGAATGAATTCTGCCATTGGTGGTTTTGTGTTTTGTGGATTTCTTTTTGTTATCTTCAACAGTTTAACAGAAAGTATAAACATTTAGCTTGAGAAGCTACAAAAAATTTAATCTTAAGCAGGGTTTTAAAAGGAAATTATCAGTTTTTCAAGTGCCTTATTCAGAATCACCTTATACCTTCTAATTATGGAAGTAACCACTAAGTGAAATCTTTGACTTATGTAATTTACATGAGAGTTTTCAAATAAAATCTAATCTTTCTGTTAAATAAGGATGCCAAAAGGATGAAATTTTGTGTTTGCTCTCTTGGACTGTTGTAGTCATTTTGTAGAGACATACATGTATACTGGAATAGAAAAATGCATGACAAGAAATTGAACTTTCAGAGAACTTTTTTGTTACAAATCACACTCTTTCTTGGAACTGTTTTGAAAGTAAGGGTCTAAAATTCATGTGTTTGAATAAGTAATGCATTTAGAAGGTATGAAATTTTATAACAAATGTAAAAGGTTTGTAAAAGAGAAGTATTCCTTCACACTCCCTTTCCTCTCCTATAAAGCAAGCAATGGAACCACCTTCTTTTTTTCCAAAGATATTGTTCCTATACCTGCAATCCTATCTGTATTTTGCCTGCACTGAAACCACCACCAGGAGAAGGATTTTTATCAGATGTTAGGGCAAAGTCTTGACTAGTGGTCATAGGGTGCTAAAAGGTGACTGTAGTCTCTTAATTTCTTACTTACTTTTTTTGAAACATGTTAATTGTGAAATACGATGCTCTTATGAAAAAATGCAGATAACAATTATATAACTGGCAATTTATGACAAAACAAACTGTCCATGTGACCACCAAATCAAGAAATAATATATCCAGCACTCTAAAAGGTATCTTCATGTCCCCTTCCACTTATTTTTCTTTTGCTCTCTAAAAGATAAACATTGTCCTCACTTTTAGAGTAGTCATTGCTTGGTTTTTGTTTGTTTCATTGTATAAACCCTTCATTATACATGTCTGATCTCTGGTTGAATATAGCCTTTATAATATAAAACTGCTTTTATGTATTTTTTGATCTGCCTTCTGTTCAGCGTTATGATTATTAATTCATTTAGAAACCAAGGAGTTAATAAAGACAGAATCTGAGGAACACAATTAGCAAATATGCCCAAACGATAGAGTACACTTCACCAACAAGTGAGGAGTAAACAATTATTGTCATGTATTCCTGCAATACTTAAAAATAAAAACTGATCCTCTGTGATTCCTAACATAGTATACAAGACTGACAGAGTAATTTCTGACCCTACAGGAATTTAAATAAAAATCAATAGCAAGATAACCAGAAAATCCTCAAACATTTGAAAATTAAAAAGTACATTTGTTTAATGTTACTTCCTAAAGTTGAATATATGGAAAACCTGTGGAACAGCACGTCAACTTCTACATTCATCTCCAAGAAAATAGTATATCCAGTAGCACGAAAAGCATCACAATGGAACAACCCAAATATCAATCAATAGTATGCTAATCAACAGTAGACACACAAATTTTGCTTTATTCAGACAACAGAATCTTAAATAGCAATGGAAAAGAACCAAGTAACTGCATGCACTGATACAAATGAATTTAACAATCATAACACTGAACAGAAGGAAGATCAAGTAATTACATCAGTAATTACATTAAATGTGAATAAATACTCCAACTGAAAGACAGAGTATCAGACCGGATTAAAAATATTACAATGTTTTCATGTTTCATCCATTTAGCATGTACTGGTACATCATTCCTTTTTATGACTGGGTAGTATTCCACTGTATGGACATACCACTTTGAAAACAACTTCTATATGCCTTCTCTTGTTTATCTGCTGAGAAGTTAACAGGCATTTGAGTTGTTACTTCTTTTTGTCTGTTAAGCTAAATACTGCCATGCAGCAAATTTGCGTTCATTTTCGTGTTTTCAGTTCCTGAGTATATACTTATAAGTGAAACCCACCATTTTTCTTCTTGTAGTTTTTCTTAAAGCTTCTGTGTCTTTTTTATGTCCACTTTCCCCCCAGCTTTATTGAGATACAGTTCACATATAATACTGAGCAAGTTTAAGGTATACAGTGTATTGGTTTGGTACATTTATATATTATAAAATGATTACCATCATAGCATTAACTAATACCTCTGTTCTGTCATGTAATTATGAGTTCTTTTCCTGTGGCGAGAATATTTAAGACTACTCTTACCAACTTTCGGGTATATAATACAGCATTATAGTTACCATCAGGATGCTATACATTAGATCTCTGTATTTCCATTTCAATTTTAGAATCAACTTGACAGTGTATATACCAAAAAGCATTTTTTTCTTAAGAATTTGAATATAAATCAGTTCAGGAAAATTGGCATCTTAATATTCAACCTTTTACTTCATTAACATGGTATATTTAGTATACTTAGGTCTTCAGTTACCCTGGGAGATGTTTTTTAGTTTTCAGTGTTGATATTTTTTTTTTAAAGATTTTATTTATTTTTTTGAAAGAGAGGCAGTGAGAGAGAGCATGAGCGAGGAGAAGGTCAGAGGGAGAAGCAGACTCCCTGTGGAGCTGGGAGCCTGATGCGGGACTCGATCCCAGGACTCCGAGATCATGACCTGAGCCGAAAGCAGTCGTCCAACCGAGCCACCCAGGCGTCCCTCAGTGTTGATGTTTTGCACATCTTTTTAAGATTAATCCCTATTTGATTTTTTTTTTTTTTTTTTAAGAAGATTTTATTTATTTGAGAGAGAGAGAGAGAGCGCATGAAAGGGGCGAGGGGCAGAGGGAGAAGCCAGCTCTCTGATGAGCAGAGGGCCTGATGTGGGACTTGATCCTGGGACTCCAGGATCATGACCTGAGCCGAAGGCAGTTGCTTAACCAACTGAGCCACCCAGGCTCCCCCCTATTTGATTTTTTAAATGCTACTATCAATGATACTTTTCTTAATTTCATTTCCATTTTTTTTGGTTGCTGGTGTATAGAAATACAGTTGATTTGTGTATATTAATCTCATGTGGTGATACTGCTGTATTAGTTTACTCATTCTAATAGCTTGTAGATTTTTTTTTAAGATTTTATTTATTTGTTTGTCAGAGAGAAAGAGAGAGAGAGATGACAAGTAGGCCGAGAGGCAGGCAGAGGCAGAGGGAGAAGCAGGTTCCCTGCCAAGCAAGGAGCCCGATACGGGACTCGATCCCGGGACACTGGGATCATGACCTGAGCCAAAGGCAGCCGCTTAACCAGCTGAGCCACCCAGCCGTCCCTAGCTTGTAGATTCTTAAGGACTTCTCATAGACACAGTCATGGCATCTGTTAAGAGTTTTACTTTACTGTTTTCCTAATCATATCATTTAGTTCCTTTTCTTGCTCTTTTGTGCTTTCTAGGACTTCCTACATGATACTGAATAGGAATGATGGTCATAAGTCATTTTTATTTTGTTCTCATCTCCATTATTTTTATATCTGGTTTTTGATGCTCCTAGGATAAAAACAGAAAAAGATATTGAAAACTCAGACTTGGCAAAAGATTTTAAAATTTTGTGGTAATAGGGCGACTTATTTCTTTCGGATTGTTTATGTCTCTTCTGTGTTTTTGGTGACTTAATTCATTTTCCCATAAGTAGTATTCAAGCATTGGATTTTAAAGCTAGTGAAGGCCCAAACTCCACATGGTTAATATTGAAAAGTACTTTAATGACCCAAAAAGTACAAAAACAATATCAGTGCTTCAGTAAGTCTGATAATTCGCCCTCTAGAGTTGGAATTAATAGCTGTTTCTTTGGTGGACCATTTGATGAAGTGGATGCATTTCATTTTGGGGCACATAGCTTATGTGAATTATGATTGCTCTTTTTTGGACTATGCTTGTGTAGTTGAATTCTTGAAAGTTGAATGAGTCATAGTATGGGTGTTGTATAATAAGTGTGTGTATGTGTGTGTGTGTGTGTAAGTTGAGGACACTTTTAATTGTAAGGCTATGCACAGTTTCATTTATTGCTGTCTTGTTGATTACAGCTTAATTTTTTTAATAGTTTTTTGAATCGTGGCGCAGTACAGCATTGTTAGATGTTAAAATAGACTGTCAGGTACCTGGGTGTTGTTTCCCGCCCACTTTTTCAGGTATTTATGAGCAAATGATTTCCCTCAGCTTTAGATTCATTACCTGTAAAATGGGATAACATTAGTAATTACCTCTGTGCCCTTGCAAAGATGAGATGAGTTGATGTAAGTTCCATGCTTAGCACTGTGCCTGCCCTACCATTGGCTTTGGTTCCACATGGTCCTTAGTTCTAGCTCTAGTTCTACCACTATGAGCTCTACAGGTAACTAAGAAACAGAGTTCTAGTATCTGCTTCTTAGAGTTGCTCATCTGTTGAATATGTAATTAATTAAAACAGGGTCACATGGTAATGCACACTAAACATTTGCTACTACTGTAGCAGTTATCCCTCCTCAATATAACTTTTCAGTAAACTTTCTAGCCTATTAGAATATAAATGTTAATGCTGTTATTAAACTTGGCTTTTACTTCTTATTTTATGGTGACCTATTTCATTAAGTTGTGAAATTAAGCTTTTATCTTAGGTTTTTCTAAAATGTTTTCCACAAATATTGGTAAATATTTAATGGGGAAAGCAAGAATGATTTTTTTTTAAAGATTTTATTTATTTATTTGACAGAGATCACAAGTAGGCAGAGAGGCAGGCAGAGAGAGAGAAGGAAGCAGGCTCTCTGCTGAGCAAAGAGCCTGATGTGGGGCTCGATCCCAGGATCCAGAGATCATGACCTGAGCTGAAGGCAGAGGCTTAACCCATTGAGCCACCCAGGTGCCCCAAGAATGATTTTTATAATATGTATTTGAGTAACATTGAAAAGGAAAGTCAAAGAAATTATTCAACTTACAGGAATTTCGTAGTCTTTAAGAGTGATAGTGTTCATGGCTAAGCAGTATATACAAGAATTATTTGACATAAGTCAAATTGGGCTTATTTCTCTCCATATTAGAGTTCAGGGGAGCACTTGGTAGGAAACATTGCTTTACATATTCTTGGGGGGCCAGACTCTGTCTAGGCTATGCTTTAAAATGAGGAAATAAGGTATCATCAGATTTTTTTAATGATGTCCTTATAACTGAAGGTTTTTTTTGGACCTTTTTGGGGGATGGAGTAAGGGGTATTGCTATAGGAGAACTTAGTAAAGCAAATTTCAGTTTGTTATACTCAAATTGATTGCTCTTGTTTTGTGTTTTTATTTTGGCCATATTAAATGAAATTTTTTATATGCTGAAAATATTTTTAAGCTCAACAATTTTTCTTTGATATTTAAGTAGTTCCCCAGATTCCCTAACCTTGAATACTGTTAGGATCAATCAATATGCTTTTACCATTAAGATTTCCCTTTGATACTCTATAGATTCTTATCTTTTAAAATGAAACTGGAGTTTTAATGTCAAAATAATATACTTGGAATATGTTTCTATGTGAACCTTTTCCTCATCCCTTTTCTCCTCCCTTGTCTTATGCCAGTGAGTTCCTTCGGGGTTACTCCTGCAGTAGGTGGACTGTCATCGGGGACAGTTGGGGAAGCTTCGACAGCCCTGAGTTCAGCAGCCCAGGTAGCTTTGCAGTCTCTCTCTCATGCAATGGCATCAGCCGAGCAACAGCTGCAGGTGCTGCAAGAGAAACAGCAGCAGCTTTTGAAGCTTCAGCAACAGGTTGGAGACTCTTTGGCTCTTTGTTCATGCTGTCTCTAAACTTCAAAAGCTGAAAAAGTACTGTAAAAAATGACCATTATTTTCGTAAAGGAAAGTAGGTTGACCGATCTGAGCTAATCATTTTCTACAAAAATGGAGGTAACGTCTTTGTGATATATCTAAATTAAAAAGCAAAACAAAACAAATTATTTGTTAAACATCTGTGGGACTGTACTTAATATTTCGGGGGGCAGTCTCTTAAGTAAAATCCATTTAGTCTCAATATTCTTGGTCAAACATTACAGTTATCAGTTAGGATTTTTATGGATTGGAGATCCTGAAACATTTTAGAGATGAATTGAATTCACGTGGATTAAAATTTAGTACTAAGGGCAGATGCTTCGGAGATTTTGTTGTGGTCTAATTGTGGTCTGTGTGATTGTAGGTGACATTATATTAGGTTAGGCACCGTGAGAATCTACCTCCTCTTGTTAATATTTTGCTTTGAGGAGAATTTTGTTTCCTTATTTACATTTATTTGTTGTTCTTCCTTTCCACCTTTGCTTTGTGGAAGTCCTTGTTCCCCCAAGCACAGGAAATTATATATCAGATATTTAATGAAGTCGTTAACAGTGAAGAAATACTCAGTTGATGTTGAGTCCATTTTTTAGTTTAATTTCATTTTTATTTAACTGAGATCTAGTTAATCAGACCATGTTTATCTTTGTATGCTCTTTTCCTGTGTACTGCTCCCCACAGTTTGTGCAGGCAAGACTAGTCTATATCTTGTGCTTTTACTTCTTTTACAGAAAGCAAAGCTGGAAGCCAAGTTACATCAGACGACGGCTGCAGCAGCTGCCGCGGCGTCGGCGGCCTCAGCAGTAGGTCCTGTTCACAACTCTGTGCCTTCCAACCCGGCGGCGGCCCCTGGCTTCTTCATCCACCCATCCGATGTTATTCCACCCACTCCAAAAACAACACCACTTTTTATGACTCCACCACTCACCCCACCCAATGAAGCAGTTTCCGTTGTGATTAATGCTGAACTTGCCCAGCTTTTCCCAGGCTCAGTTATTGATCCCCCAACAGTCAGTCTTGCTGCACATAACAAAAATTCCAACAAGTCCAGAATGGTAAATTATTATAATTTTTAATAGGTGTTCACTTAGACATTTAAAAATATTTTAATGTATATGCTAACCTGAGAAGGCAAACTTTTCTTATACCAACTTGATATATCAACTTAGATTGTTTTATAAAGTATTATGGAATATACATCAGGAAATGGGACTTGTTAATATGGTATTACAGTTATTAGTTTATATAGAGCAAGAGTAATATCAATATAGAGTTACACTTTTTTCTTTTCTAGAATCCACTTGGTTCTGGCCTAGCTCTTGCAATTTCTCATGCTTCACATTTTCTTCAGCCTCCACCCCACCAGTCCATTATTATAGAGCGAATGCATTCAGGTAATATTTGCCTTTCTTAAAATATTTTTCTTGCCTAGTCTGTCAGCCCTTTGAGTCTTAGTCTGTAGTTTGATTTTCTTTTGCGAGTAAATCCCATCTGTTCCTAGGTAAGCACGTTTTACCAGGAATAAGCACCACATAAGGCTTAGCTGTGTGCTCACTATGTTGAACATAGGAGTGCTGCTGGGTAGGGTGGCTAAGTTTTATCCAGACCCTGTATCTGACCTGTATGTGAATCTTGCCTGTTGAGCTGGGATGGACAGAAGTGTCGACTTCCATTGTAGCTACTCAGTTATCATGACACTGGAAATTACGCTTCAGTATTCTAACACCAGCACTCTGATGTTGAAACTGTTTCCAGAAAATAGCAGACAGAATTACTGCTGATTTTAATAACTGAGTAACATTAATAACACTTCCTGGTCTCGATAATTCAAATTTTACCTAATTTTGTGGCCATACTTCTATGCTAGTTACCTGTGACTGCGATAGGTGCTTTCAATTAGAGCATGTTTACCTAGTAAACTATGGGCAACTTTAACCTTATAATCCTACCAAACTGTTAGTTCTGGGCATGGACTGCAGCAGAATTCAACAGAATCCTTCTGTGTTTTATAGCAGAGAATAATATGAATATAATGCATACTGTGTCACCTTTATCGTATGAATAGTCGAACCAGATTTGCTTTACTGCTTCAGCCTGTTTCTTTAGAAGAGAGAGTTTTTTAAAACAAAAATTCTTAATGGTGTTTCCTGTTGAACTAATCCTTCACTGGTGTTACCGTTAGTGTCTGTAACATTTAGAATGTGACTAGTTGGTATGCAGTATTATGGAATGTGAGCGGTTGTTTACACTGCAGTTTGCTTTTTAGCAGTGGAATTGACTGTAGATTATAGAATTATGTTCTTTGTTATTTAATGGTTTTTCTGTTTAGGAAAGTATTGGTAACTACCTTTTTCTGCGAAACCAACTCCATTGAAAATAGCATGGGTTCTAGCAGTTTCGCTGGGTCCTTTCACTGTCAGATGCAGCTCTTAAGTTTATTAAGTGCTCCTCACCCCAACCTGGTGAAGAAGAAAAAGAATTCTGTTGTTAATGATTCTGTCTACTGTTTCACTAATCAGGCTTATTCTGAAGTGTGTATGAGATGAGATATGCAAGTCTGCTCTTTTTCTGTTCCTCTCAGATCATTTTTGCCTTTCGTTAGTGTGAGCATCTCGACCACACTGAGTGTGATTCGGGTGCTTACACAGAAGGGCTTTCTGCCTCTGTAGTGTGGCCGTTGAGAGAAAGCTATCAACTGCACTTGGTACTAAGTAGCTGAAGAGACAGTGATGTGTCGGTACCTGGGCAGAAACACTGTTTGGGATAAGCTGTGTCTCTCTTTATTGGAGGACCTTCCTGAGAGATTTTTTTAGTGGTAGTAGGTGACTTTGTGTAATTTCTGCCTTGTACTTTTACTTTACATTGTAACTGCAGTGTGAGATCTAACTCTGTAAGAAGATGAGTAAGGCTTGAGAACAGTAAAATCAAGCAGTACAATTTGATATCATTAATGCATCTATTAGGGCAATTTTTAGGAAGTGACCAGATGACTGAAAAAGATTACATAGATACTTTTTAGAATTAATCCATGTACTGTTTTTGGTAATAAAGTTTTTCAACTCTAAAGTTTTAAATTAAGCTTGTATGTATAGTTGATTGCTGTCGCAATAACAAACTTGCTCTTGTATACTTTTTCTTTAAGCCTTAACTAGCATGGATTGAGGTTTCAGAGAATTTTTGAGGGCTGCTTATTTACTTTCCTTCCCATCTGTTTGTTGTTTAATAAGTTGATTTCATTTTTTAAGATGCATGTTCCCAACTGTTTTTGTGAATGTATCTTTTGGTTAATTGCAACAATGGTAGTTTTTGTCAACTCTTGCTATCTCTCTCTGATAGGAGCAAGGAGATTTGTGACCTTGGATTTTGGCAGACCAATACTGTTGACAGATGTCTTGATTCCCACTTGCGGAGATTTGGCCTCCTTGTCAATTGACATTTGGACATTAGGAGAAGAGGTGGATGGGAGGCGACTGGTAGTGGCAACTGATATAAGCACCCATTCACTAATTCTGCATGATTTGATACCACCTCCTGTGTGTAGATTTATGAAGGTAAAGAAATGCAAGACAGTGAATTGATATGCTTTTCATATTTCCAACAAGTTATGAGAGATACTCAAACATATAATTAAAAAGTGTAACTACTTTCTTACACATTGCTCCGAATTTTATTTTTGCAGATGGATGTGTATGTATATTCATGTTTCATTTTTCTCTTAATTTCAGATCACTGTCATTGGACGTTATGGGAGTACAAATGCCAGAGCCAAAATCCCCCTAGGATTTTACTATGGTCATACGTATATCTTGCCCTGGGAAAGTGAACTGAAGTTAATGCATGATCCTTTAAGGGGAGAGGGTGAATCTGCAAACCAACCAGAAATTGACCAGCATTTAGCAATGATGGTTGCTCTACAGGAGGATATACAGTGCAGGTTATTAGAAAATTACAATATATTTTAATCTTATTGAAACCCTTTATTTTGTATGTCTTATATATATTTTTCAAGAAATATCTTTGCATAGATGTATAGAGAAGAACAAAAGGTTGGAGGACCCGACTGGCTCAGTCAGAGGAGTATGTGACTCTTGATCTTCAAGCTGTGCGTTTGAGCCCCACAGTGGGTGTAGAGATTACTAGAAAATAAATAAACTTTAAAAAAGAAAAAGAAAAGGAAGTAGGAAGCTAGAATGTTACAATATTTGATAAATTACAATATTATGATTAGATAATTGACTTCATTTAGTACTTAACAAAGGAATAGTTCTTTTTAATGGTTGTTAACATGTTTTAGAGATTTAATTTTTAGTGTGCATTTGTACATATATGTAAAATGGAACATTGCAGGAATTGTTTTGTACATTTTTTATTCACAGGTATAACTTAGCTTGTCATCGACTGGAAACTCTTTTGCAAAGTATCGATCTTCCTCCTCTTAACAGTGCTAACAATGCACAGTACTTTTTGCGAAAACCAGACAAGGCAGTTGAAGAAGACAGTAGAGTTTTTTCTGCCTATCAAGACTGTATTCAGCTACAACTTCAACTGAATTTGGCTCATAATGCAGTGCAGAGGCTCAAAGTAGCTCTTGGTGCAAGTCGGAAGATACTAAGTGAAACGTCAGATCCAAAAGATTTAATTCAGACTTCTTCCACAGAGCAGTTGCGGACCATCATCAGATACTTACTGGACACTTTGCTCAGTCTTCTTCACTCTTCCAATGGTTTGTATTTGGCTTCAGTTCTTTAAATGCTGGAAATGTGTTTGATATGATTTTGTTTCTTTTTCTTTGTTGTGTTAGTATTTGCTAGTATTGTTCTTTTTGATATTCTTTCTGTGTGAGCACTTATGAAATGTGTTTGTTGGTTAACTCTTTTTTTCTCCCATATTTCTCCTTTTTTTTGTTTTAAATGGATTTTCAATTCGAATCTTCACTGTGGATGTGGTACATCATTTCGTCTGGCAAAATATTAAATATAGTTATGGTGAAAACTTAATAAATTGCTAACAGTATACTGTCATTTTCTAATCAAGAGCTATTTTTGGTCATTACACATGCACACACAGATATACACACTCAACTATCTGAATCACCCAACCCCACACATAAGAAATATAGTTGATTCAAATGCTAGCTTTTCTCCTCTCGCAGCATTTAACAATTAAAATTCTACATACAAAGAATAAATAAATGAATAGCAAAGTAAATAGAATTATAATTGGTTACTGATTGCTGTTAAGAAAAAAGCGTATTTAGGTATGCTGATACTGATATTACAGCATACGCTTAAATAGGAAATTTTACTGTTTTCTGTTCTGTAATAGGACACTCTGTTCCTGCAGTTTTGCAGAGCACATTTCATGCCCAGGCCTGTGAAGAGCTTTTTAAACACTTGTGCATCAGTGGAACCCCAAAGATACGGTTGCATACTGGTCTTCTACTTGTTCAACTCTGTGGTGGTGAAAGATGGTGGGGTCAGTTTCTTTCTAATGTTCTTCAGGAATTGTACAATTCAGAGCAGCTTCTCATCTTTCCACAAGATAGGTAGGTCAGAAAATACGGAATTTTTATTAGTAATTTCTACTTTTCACAGTTAGAGTTCAGATTTTGAAATTCTGTGCATGTAGATTGATCCTGAGTGGTTAAATGAAGCACATCTTACCAGGGTTTGGGAATGCCCAGCAACGCACATATTGAGGAAGATTATACGGTGATACAATAGACTATATTCTTTAGTTTCCTGACTGCTTCTGTGGAGTTTATAGATCTGTGTTTACAAGTATTTCCTTATAGATTATGTTACTTTATGTGTTACATGTATTCTTTTGAGACTATGATAAAATTTTGTATGTATATAGTTATGAAATATAACCAAGAGTTTGAAAAGAGTTAATTTTAACATTGTAACTCCAGGTATAAATCATGCTAAGAACCGCATATCATATCATTTGTCTGTTAAATTTCAGTGTGAATTATTTTTTAAATGAGCAAATGGATTCATACTGGTATTTTATTTATATCTCTTTTTTTAGGGTCTTTATGTTACTTTCCTGCATTGGTCAGAGATCACTTAGTAATAGTGGAGTATTAGAAAGCTTACTTAATCTGCTGGATAATTTGTTGTCACCTCTTCAGCCACAGTTACCCATGCATAGGAGAACAGAAGGTATTATTTAAAGTGGTTGTCTTTAGTAAAAACATAAGATTCCTATAAATACTGCTTTTATAAAATGGCTGGTTGTGAAGTACTTTTTTTAAATATTCATCGCTGTACACTTTGCTAATACTTTCATGCTCTAGACTTTTTAGAATTTAGAATGTAGACTTAAATATGCTTGATTGCTGTATGGTTATTGCTTTATAAATCTATTTTTCATTATTTGAATTTTGAACCTGGAAACTATTGTAACATGTTTTTTCTGTATTGTCATAACTAAAATTGGACTCTTCATTAAGTCTCAGTTTTAGGTATGGTTGCTTTTCTGGTCATTCATAATGTATTTCATCTGAGCAACAAAATTGTTACTGGAACAAAAACTTTAGAACTTAGTTTATATATGATTAGGAAGTTGAGGATTTTTTTTATTTAGTTACTTGGAAGTCTGAGAATTGGACCTTATACCTGTTCCCTAGTTTATAAGTTATTGTCTCTTGGATTCAACCTATAATCAAGAATCTATTTTCATAACATAAAACATTTGTCTTCCATTAGATTCAGTGTGTGGCCACAGGTTCCAGTTCTGAGGCTTATTATAAGTAAATATTAATGTTAGTAATGATGTGGTATATTTTTAATTTATAAAATGTTTTATCTCATAATTATCTTCTCAGACTTCATTAGAACTCTTAGAGTCACCTGATTATTTTTTCCACTGTCATCTGTGTATAGGAGTACTAGATATTCCCATGATCAGTTGGGTTGTGATGCTGGTATCCAGATTGTTGGATTATGTGGCCACTGTTGAAGATGAATCAGCAGCTGCAAAAAAGCCTCTGAATGGTAAAGACAGGGAGAGGTTTCTGACAGGTATCAGAAGTTTATAATAATCTGTTGGTGGGGATTTTGAGTGACTACGCAGTTGTTCCAGAACTGGCTATTGGCCTGGAGTTTCCAGCTGTATGTAATTTATGTAAAATATGAATTAAATTTACTGGGAATCTGTTTTAAGGATAAAATTTATTTTTGAAGGACTTTATGGACCAGCCCCTTATTTGAGCATGACTTGTAGTGTCTAGGTACAAGCATGTCTTTCATGAGGTTATTTTCCTCATGCTCATTTAAACACTTTCTAATGGCATACATGTAAGTGAATTTATGAAATATGTGAAGAGTTCTTTATGTTCTTTGAGTATAGCATGTCATTCTGTTTATCAATAAGAAGAAGTAGAGTTCTAAATGCATATAAAGAGCTTTTGTGCTTAGATACAGAAGTTCCCAGATAGGTGGTGTTTTTTTGAGTTTCAGTCTTCATAAAAGTTTGAGGTATAGAAAAATTTTCAAATTAAATGATATCCAACTGCATGACAAATTATTTTCTTCCCCTATTTCCAGGCTAACAACAATTTTCATAAAGGTTTTGAAATAGCTACATCTTATATCTAAATACAGTCATTAAGTGCCATAAATTTGAATTTTACACATTGTCAGGTTTCTAGTATTAAAAAAAGGTCTCTCAAGGTGTGTTATAGATCGATGAATCAGTTGATTTTGGTGCACATTACGTTTGGGAAAAGGGTGGGGAACTTTTTCCATGTAGAGGGAATATGTCTTAAATATTTAGAGTCTCTGGACCAGTTTACTCATAGGATATAGAGGTATCTATACAGTTACATATAACTACTACATGAAGTTGGAATATTACAGTATCAGAGATCTTAGTTTTTATTTATATCATTCAGATACTGTGGAAATGCATTGGTGGAAGACATTTTTTATAGGTTTTGAAAAATTTGAACTGACTTAAGTGGATAGTAGAGAATAGATGTCCTTAGGTTAAGCAGGCATGAACAAGTAATTGGAGATGGGTCAAGTGTGATGTTGAGCAGAAGAATGATACTTGAAGTAATAGTCTGGACACATTTTTTAAAAATGAGAAAAAGAGCTACATACATGATTTTTAAACTTATTTTTGCATTCATTAAGTCAAATTATTGAATATCCTCTTTTTGGGTCCTTACACAAAAGCTTGGGTTTGAAATAGGCAGTAGTGAGCCATTTGTTGTTTTTGAATTGAGTTACATCAGAGGTGTGTTGTTAAAAATTAATCTTAAACAACTGTGGAGGAAAATAGCTGTTATCTTAAAGGAAATATTGGAGACAGAAAACTCTGATCTTAGAGTCATTTAGGGTCTAGAGTAGCTTTCTAGGGTCAAGTCTTACTAGCAATTTCCTAATAATGGTTAATTTTCTTTAAAACTGCTTTGTCATGATTGACACATTTATAAATTTGTGTTTTCTGGGTATAGAAAGTACTTTAAAATCACATTTAATAGAATTACTAATAAAACTTTTTCTTGCTCTTTCAGGTAACCAGTGGAGTTTTATTAATAATAATCTGCACACTCAGAGCATAAATAGGTCTTCCAAAGGCAGCAGTAGCCTTGATAGATTATATTCCAGAAAAATCAGAAAGCAGCTAGTTCATCATAAACAGGTAATTTTCAGTATGCTTTTTTAATTTTAATGTTTGAGAACATTGCTTTAAGTTGCATAAGACAGACTTGTGGTTATCAGGTGTTAGGTATGCTGTTTAAGGAGGTACTTAGGGAAATTGTTTAACAGATTTGAGACTGAGCTTTATTTGTAAGATGGCAACAGTTTGTAGTTTACAAATTTTTGGTGAGGTCCTTTAAAGTGTCTACCTCTTCCCCTCTCTGTTAATACTGTTCTAAATAAGAGACCATCATTTTTTTTTGTCTAGTAACAAGGTGTTTCTCTTTGTTCTTTCTCAATCCTTATCTTATCATTTCTTTCTTGAATTCTTTTTTTTTTTTTTAAAGATTTTATTTATTTATTTGACAGAGATCACAAGTAGGCAGAGAGGCAGGCAGAGAGAGAGGAAGGGAAGCAGGCTCCCCGCTGAGCAGAGAGCCTGATGTGGGGCTCGATCCCAGGACCCTGGGATCATGACCTGAGCCGAAGGCAGTGGCTTTAACCCACTGAGCCACCCAGGCGCCCCTCTTTCTTGAATTCTTGATAGCTTCCAGTTGACCTGTGCTGGAAGGTCAGAGTCCTTAACAGGACTTCAGGGTTCTATCATGGGTCCCTCTTTGTAACTTACACGTTTGAATTTTAGTCTAGCCATATTGAATTTGAATTTATGAACCACCAGCCCCAGTTTTCTCATCCAGGACTTTTGCATATAGTTAAGTATCTTTCCTCCCCACGCCCACGCGCACACCCCCCCCCCACCGCCAGCCACATAGATTATTCTTTTGCTGAGATAACCTAACTTACTAGGCATGAGTTTATAATCACTTCCTCCAAGAGGACCTCTCTGTTTCCCAAATTAGGGTAGTATGTGTTGGTGGTATAGTGGTGAGCATAGCTGCCTTCCAAATTAGGATAGTATCCCATACAGTATATTCCCCATGTGTCCTATATTTTATCCTTTCATTATATTCATCATAAATTTTGGTAGGGATTCTTTTATTTTGTTAACATGAAATTTGTGCAGGTCGCGGTGAGTAAATCATTTCTTAAAGTATTGTTAAGAGTCATGCAGAGTGGTCTTTTATACCTGGCTTTTTTTTTGTTCAAAATGATTTTTTTTGAGATCCATCCATATTGAGTGTATCCGTGGTTCTTTTTAATTCTTGACCACCGTTCCATGAATGTTCCAGAATCTCTTAATCCATTTGCCTGTTGATAAACCCTTTAGTGTTGGTTTTTTTCTTTTTGAAATACACACAGATGCACATATATGATTCTTCTGCTTATCATGCAAACATTTGCATGCAGACACACTAAATCTTTCAACACAAAGTCATATATTAGAATGTGGTTTTTATGGGAGGACACTTGTGCATATCTGGTTTTTTTTTCCTCACTTGGTTCCATGATCGCTTTTGAAATTGCTCATAAAATTTGTGTATACACATTTTACTGTGTAATAGTGAATTTATACCTGATATCAGATTCTTAGGAGCCATTACTTTATTGTTACTACCTTTTAAAATGGGTCTTTCTCTTTCTTTTACAGCATATACAGGGTTAAATGTTATATCCTTGATACATAGTATGGAGCCTAGTGTATTGCCAATAAATATTTGTATAATTGATTTGAACTGTAATTAGAGTTTATATGAAAATCCATTGGATCTGACAAGTTTGTGAAAGCTTTAGGCCTTTTTAAAAACATGGGCTTAGGGCGCCTGGGTGGCTCAGTGGGTTAAGCCTCTGCCTTCGGCTCAGGTCATGATCTCAGGGTCCTGGGATCGAGGCCTGCATCGGGCTCTCTGCTCGGCAGGGAGCCTGCTTCCTCCTCTCTCTCTGCCTGCCTCTCTGCCTACTTGTGATCTCTGTCAAATAAATAAATAAATAAAATCTTTAAAAAAAAAAAATGGGCTTAGCATTGAATTATTTATTTTCACTTAAAACTTTTTCAGCTGTGAGCTGTTTGATCTTTTGCAGGAAAAATGATGTGAAGCTTTTCCCTCAACTCTTTTTTTTTTTACTCTTAACTAATTTTATGTGGTAATAATTTGCATTTTAAAAAATCAGCTGATTTTATTGAACACTTAACATTATGCTTGCTGTATTTAATTTAGGATATGAAGTTGGAAAATAAACCTAGAGTATAAACCCAGTAGGTTTTTCTTAATAAAATATTACTGTTTTATTCTTTACTATGATGGACATTATTGGGACTGGAAAAGCTTAAAGTGGGATGTGAGGCATAGTTGGTAGTAGTGTATCAGTATTCTCTGTTTCTAAGGGTTTTATTATGATTGCAGGAAAGGATCTTGTTTCTAGGAAATGGACACTAAAGTATTCAAGGGTGGCTGGTCAGCATGTTGCCAGCTTACTCTCAAATGGTTTAAGGAAAAAAATGTCTTTTTATAGTAATTAAAGTTGCTGATTAAGATTGTGGTTTGAAATAAATTAAAAAAATTTTTTATTGTAATTGTCACGTTCTATCATTGAACTTTTAGGACAGTTTTCTGAAAATACTGTTTTATAGTAGCTCTTACACACACATATGTTGATTATATAATAAATGTGTATGTTGTTTCTATTTTAGGATACATTTTTCTTCATATATGGAGATTACAGCCCAGTGAATATTTCTTTATATTAGTTAGTTTTTTTCTTTATGTTAGTTAATTTTTTTCCTGATAACAAAAACAGCTATCAAAAGTAGAAATTAAGGGGCGCCTGGGTGGCTCAGTGGGTTGAGGCCTCTGCCTTCAGCTCAGGTCATGATCCCAGGGTCCTGGGATCGAGCCCCGCGTCGGGCTCTCTGCTCGGCGGGGAGCTTGCTGCTTCCCCTCTCTCTGCCTGCCTCTCTGCCTACTTGTGATCTCTGTCTGTCAAATAAATAAAATCTTAAAAAAAAAAATAGAAATTAAGGAAATGTTCTCTGAAGTAGTAGGTTTATTACGTTCTTAACTAAAGTATTCATTTATAATTATGACTATCACTTTTTAGTGACTTTCTATTTAGAATAATGTTCTGCCTTATATGGGGATGTGGTTAAGTCATTTAATGGATTTTTAAGGTCTTCTGTGCAGACAATTTTTCTTTGTTTTGATTCATTGCTACTAATTAGTAGTTGCCAGGGATTAGGGACTGGGCCCACTGGATAGGAGGGACATGGGTGGGCAATGTAAAAGGACATCATGAGAGATCCTAGTGATGATAGTACTGTCGTGCCCGTTCATGTGTCTACACATATGTAGAACTAGTACACAAACAGAGACATAAACTCGAGTAGAAGTGAAGAGAAATCTGAATAAAATTGGTGAATTTTACAATGTCAGTACTCTGTTGCAGTATTACAGCTTTACAAATTGTTGTCGTTGGAGGAAATTGGATAAAGTGTCTAAGAGATTTCTCTTATTTCTTAGAACTATATATCTACAGTTAACTGGATAAAATTTTAATTAATAAAGAACAAAGACGGGGCGCTTGGGTGGCTCAGTGGGTTAATAAAGCCTCTGCCTTCAGCTCAGGTCATGCTCCCAGATTCCTGGGATCGAGCCCCACATCAGGCTCTCTGCTCGGCAGGGAGCCTGCTTCCCTTCCTCTCTCTGCCTGCCTCTGCCTACTTGTGGTCTCTGTCTGTCAAATAAATAAATAAATAAATAAAACCTTTAAAAAAAAAAAAAAAGGAACAAAGACATTTTAAAAAATTTACTACTCTTAAGGGAGATTGCCATAAAAATAAAGCTAAGAATATTGTGTAATAAAAATATTTTCCCCATATATTTAAGAACACTTACTTTCCTCCAGAAAGTATCTATCATTCTCATTAGTGGCTTACATAAAGAAAGTTTTCCACTTACTTCCCTTTTCCCATGGGTGAGGAATTAAGTCTTAATTATAACATGGACAGATCATTTGGGATTTGAAATGACTTATCAGCAACACAGTTAAAACTAAATCAGGGAATAATTTATTCCATCAGTTGGATGGATAAAATCTATGAGGTATATAATTACTTTGTTGTTTTTAACACTGTTAGCTTAATTTAGGTTAAAAAGTTAGATTAATTTTCCTTTTTTTTTTTTTTTAAAGCAACTTAACCTACTAAAAGCTAAACAGAAAGCTTTGGTGGAACAGATGGAAAAAGAAAAAATACAAAGTAACAAGGGATCATCATACAAACTTCTGGTAGAGCAAGCAAAACTAAAGCAGGCTACCTCAAAGGTATGATCTTTGCTTTTTAATGTAATTATTTTGGGACGGTCACTTTCCTTTTTAATATTTCAATTTAGTTAAATATTTTTAATAATAATTAAGAAACTTAAGGTTTTGTTATTCTGCCTATCAATGAAAAAATCTATTCTAAACCATTTTTTTTGAAGGAAGATAGCTTTTAACTCAAGGAAATATATGATAAATGTGGACTTACATTATGTTTCCAATGTGCTCCCTTTAAAGTGGATTGTGTGCCAGTAAATTAAAAATAAACGTTTCAAGGAAATGTACAGTTTTCTTAATGTGTTCTTAAGTGAAAATTAAATCCATTGATTTGTAAATAAAATTTTAAAATACAACTTAACATGTATTTTTTAATTTGGGGGAATAACACATGTAGCAACTAGTTTTGTTTATTGTGTTTCTATAAATATGAGGTTATAGTTATTCCATCAGATTTTGAGATAACTTGAGTTAATACTCTATACTTAAAGTTGTGTTACATAGGTTTCTTTATCCATCCACCTTTTATGAATTATGTTTGGAAAACTTTGGTAATTTTTATTCAAGATGTTAGATTTGACCTAATGTAGCTTTAATATAGAATTTCACTTTTCTGAAATTCTAAGTCCAGTACCTTACTCTAAATAGGACTTTAGGCATATTGGTCAGTATAGCTTTTAATAATCTTATGTGGAAGCTTATGGTTTATCTAAAATTTTATTCCTTAGAAGTTGTGAATTTCCTGAGTGAATATTTTCATTCCATTAATAAATTTATACTGGAAGAATTTTCATTTGGCAAACACTGATTTAAATACTGTAAATTTTTCTGTGTAGCACTTCAAGGATTTAATTAGGTTACGTCGGACAGCAGAATGGTCCCGTTCTAATTTAGACACAGAAGTTACAACAACAAAAGAAAGTCCAGAGATAGAACCACTTCCATTTACCCTGGCCCATGAACGTTGTATTTCAGTAGTGCAGAAACTTATTCTGTTTCTCCTCTCCATGGATTTTACATGTCATGCAGATCTCTTACTGTTTGTTTGTAAGGTAAGTAAACTAATAGGCATAATTTATAATTACAGACTGAGAGGGTAAGAAAAAGAAAGAATGTATTCTTTAATTGGTTTTTGATTAAGTTATAATAGTGCTTTTATTGGTTTTCCTTTGTGTAAGTCGGATTTTTTTTATTATGCCTTGAAAGGCTTAAAAAATATTTTGTCATACTTCTTAAGAGATGATTTCTTAGGAGATGTGATTTATATTTTAACCTAGTTAAAACTAAGTTAATGTAGATTTGAAATGTATATAAGGTGGGTATATCTATCTGCAAGCTCCTTTTTTTCTCTTAATTAAAATAGGAAATATACAAATAAGTTTCAAATTATGGTAATGAAAGGGTTTTAATACCCTGAAGGCTTTCTTGTAGCATATTCATTGTTTTTAAAAAATTATTTTTAACTATTCCACTAAGAAGGCTTTTTTTTTGGTTTTTTTTTTGTTCATTTTGTTCATTTGTTCTTAATGATTTTTCCTTCTTTGAGAGAGAGAGACACACACACACACTCGGGAGCTCTCATATACGTTGCGGGGAGGGGCAGAGGGAGAGAAGCTCAAGCAGACTCTCCCCTGAGCATGGATCCTGAAGCAGGCTGCTCTCAGAGCCCAGACTCATGAGACTGTGACCTGAGCAGAAATCACAAGTCAGACATTTAACCGACTGAATCACCCAGGCATCCCACTATTCCACAATTTTTAATGAGATTTTAATATTTGATCATGAAAATACATTTCTTTGTATTCCCTCTCAAGCAATTATTTTTTTTTTTTCAAGCAATTATTTTGATGCCAGAAACATATCTCATCATTGAAAAGGATTATTCCAACAGTTTGGTTTTGGAGAAAACATATGTAATTGCTGTAATTGCTATAATTTCATAAATGTATTGCAGGTTCTTGCACGTATTGCAAATGCCACGAGGCCGACTATACATCTGTGTGAGATTGTCAATGAACCTCAGCTGGAAAGACTACTATTACTTTTGGTTGGAACTGACTTCAATAGAGGAGATATATCTTGGGGTGGTGCTTGGGCTCAGTATTCCTTAACTTGTATGCTACAGGATATATTAGCAGGTTTGTCCAGATTTATTTTTTAAAGGGTATGTCCAAATTAGCTTGTCATAGCTTGAATAAGTAACACTTAAAAAGAACTATAACCCCCGAAGTGGAAAAGGTCTATTTAATGTTACTGCCTTAGCAATTACTTAGAATTACTTTTGTATTTAATTATGTTGACAGTTGTATAAATGTTAAGTCTTTGTGGAGGAGTTAGGTTGTTAAAGCACAGGAATATTATAGCTAGTTGGTTTCATTATTAATATCAATAATGGGCTGCTTATCAGTACTTTATGTGGCCTTAAGAGCTCTACGTGCCTTAGGTTTTTCATCTGTTAAATAAGGACAATAAGAGTACCTTCCTTCTAAAGTTGTTTGGAGTAAGCGAGTTAGTGTATGTAAAGTAATTACAGTAACTGCTGTTCATATTACACATTTTCTGTAAGCACGGTATTACTTGTCTTTAACATTTGAAGGTCATGCAGTGGGTCCTAGCATTTCCTTAGGTAGGTGGGGAATATTTTGCCTCCGACTCTTTTATAGTTGATACCACATACATGCCATCATTCTCTAAACTGGAGGAAAAATATGTTGTCATATGTTTTAGAGGTCTGTTAGTAACTTACTCAGATAGCTATGACTCTTTTCTTTCATACAGGGGAGTTGCTGGCCCCAGTAGCTGCAGAAGCCATGGAGGAGGGGGCAGTGAGTGATGACGTGGCTGCGACAGCCGGGGACTCTGATGACTCCCTACAGCAGTCTTCCGTTCAGTTGCTGGAAACTATAGATGAACCTTTGACACATGATTTAACGGGTACGTTCCTTAAATTGTGTTTTATTTAAGATAGTCTGAGTGTTTTTTTTTTTTTAAATAAAAATATATTTCAAAATTAAGAATTTTAATGAAGTAGATAATTTTCACATTTTTGTCTTAGGGCTTTAGCCTTAGTAACCAGATTGGTTAAATATGATAAATACATTTCAGTTTGATTCTCTGAATGAATTCTTGTTATAATAAAACACTGTCCTTTCATAATGTCCTAATTATTTTGATATGGTCTGATTTGGCTCTGTTCAAGAAAATCTAGAAAACAGTTAAAGATATGCATTGGTGAAGATAGCAAAGTTAAAGGCTCTTATTCTTCAAGATCCAGCCTTTTTGGTGTATTTTCTTTCTTTTTTCTTTCTTTGTTTTCTGACTTTTTAAAAACTGTATGTGTATCTTAGCATACGCAATCTTTGCTCCCTTTTTCTTGAAGAGAGTGTTTTAGTTACTGCTGTGTGTGTTGCTGGGGCTGTGCTTATTTCATCCATTGGTCACTTCTCAGTCTTAACGTTCTCTCATAATTTTATCCTTTTTATGTGATATTCCCTTTATCTGAAATAGACTTCCTTCTCTTATTTGCAAGATGGACTCCTTATCTGTGATTCACAGAAAGCTTGCCCTCTGCAGTAAGCTTTTCCCACCACCACCAGCAGCAGTGTTGGAGACCGCCTCTGGTGCTGCCTTCTACTCTAGATGGTTTCTGATAGCACTTATCATGCTGTATAGTTGGTTTAATTTCTATAGTGTATCCTCACTCTGGACTTCAATTAATTTATTGGAGAGCAGAAATTTGTTTTATTAATCTTCACATACTGATACCCTAGTATAGGCTGGCATGTGCTAGGTGTTCTATAAATTTATGTTGAATAAGAGGTGAGAAGGATGGGAAAGTAGGGTTTATTTATTTATTTATTTTATTTAAAAAAAAATTTTTTTTTAAGATTTTATTTATTTGACAGAGAGAGAACACAAGTAGGCAGAGAGGCAGGCAGAGAGAGGGAGGGGGAAGCAGGCTCCCTGCTGAGCAGAGAGCCCGATGCGGGGCTCGATCCCAGGACCCTGAGACCATGACCTGAGCTGAAGGCAGAGGCCCAACCCACTGAGCCACCCAGGCGCCCAGTAGGGTTTATTTAAAGCATAGAAGTTTAGTTATGAACTTTGAGACATCTGAGAGCAAAAGCATTTCTAATTCAGAATAGAAAAATAAGGTGATTAGCAGCTTTTCCTATAGGAACTACCAGGTTGAGAGCGTGACTCTCTCTCTCCTAATCCTATGATGGCGTGTGCTCATCACTGATATCAGCGTACTCTGAAAAGGGGGAATCATCTGGCAAGAATGTTACTTTGCCTCCTGTGTTCAAGGCTCCCATTTGACCTGATCTTATGAACTTTGTTCATACCAGCTTGTGCAAAAACAACACACAGCTGTTAGTGAATTAACAAGTCATGAACCAGTGCTAAGTCTTGGGATACTGGCAGAGTTTGAGGTAGTGGGACTCAACTGTTCTGCCAAGGGTGCTTTTAGAAGTATGTGTTGTGGGGCATGCATGTTTGCACCAGACAAAATCTGGTGCCATTGGCATCGCAGAGTGAACATGACATGGAAATGATATGCCATTTGCTCTGCCCAGGCTGCCTTGGCCTTACCAGCACTGGTCATTTCTAAAAGTCATGGTATTGAGGAAGTTCCTGAACTTCCTTTGGTGTTTGTAGATAAAGTTGGTGGCTGCAAGAGGACCAAGGAGTTTATATTGCTTAAAAAACTTAAAGCCTAGAATGGTATCGGAAAAGTCTGTGACTCTTAGTGAATGAGAGCTGGCAAGAGCAAAATGAGAAACCATCGTTATATACAGCATAGGGGATCTGCATCATCTATAATGAGGACACTGGTATCATCAAGGCCTTCAGAACCATCTCTGGAATTACTTTACTTAATGTAGGCAAATTGAAACATTTTGAAACTTGCCCCTGATGGGCATGTCTGATGTTTCTGCATTTGGACTGAAAGTACTCTGCAAGTAGACCATCTCTATGGCACTTGGCATAAGACTGCCTCCTTCAAGAGGAATAACAACCTTCCCATGCACAAGATGCTTAATACACTACTTAGCAGAATCTTGAAAAGCCCAGAGATCCAAAGAGCCCTCTGAGCGCCGTGCCAGAGGATTCATCACAGAGTCCTGAAGAAGAATCCACTGAAAAACCCAAGAATCCTATTGAAGCTAAACCCCCGTGCAAAGACCATGTGCCAGAACAACATTCCTTGCCAGGCCAAGAGTCATAAGTTCTGGATGGATAAGGTGGCAGCAGCCTCAGAAGCCAAGTCAGATGAGAAGGGGGTTCCAGGTAAGAAGCCTGTGAAGGGGAAGAAGGGAAAGAAAGCTGTTAGTGTGAAGGGTGTGAAGAAGCAGAAGAAACCTTTTGCAGAAAAAAACAAAAGCAAAAACGCTGCAGCTACCAAGAAACCAGCAGCTGCGAAGAAATCTGCAGAAGAGAAACCTACCATAGAAGAAAAGCCTGCTGTATAAAAACTGAAATTTGTTTGTTGTATAATTGTCAGATCATTTTGGATAGCTAATTTTGAATAAAGATGATCAAAGACAAGAAAAAAAAAGGTGAATAACAGTCATGTGACTTAAATTCTCTTTGCTTTTCACTTTAATACGGGGTATCATTTTCTGATTGTGGATGTAATGTAGTGCTTTACATATTGGAGGCAGTAAAATGAGTAATGTTCATTCTAGCAATGGGTAATGATCATTTTCAATAACAAAGTTTATGCAGCCTAATTAAGTTAGAGCTAATTCCATGGTCTTTTTCCCGGGGAAATCAAATATTACTGCATGGTGTTTTTACTTGTATGTTCTAGAGTAGTACATTTGTATACTTACTGTTGTTTAATTGTCAAGTATAAAAATTAAGAGATTTTTAAAGCAATAGAAACATGTCACATACAAGTAAAATAACTTTTTCTATAAATAAAAGCAATATATTGGTTACATTTCATGTTGCATACTCTCTCAAAATCATTTTCAATTATTTGAAGGTGCACCTCCTCTTTCTTCTTTGGAAAAAGATAAAGAAATTGATCTTGAGCTACTTCAAGATCTAATGGAAGTTGACATTGATCCTTTAGATATTGATTTGGAAAAGGATCCTCTTGCAGCCAAAGTTTTTAAGGTATGATTCGCTGTTCTTTGCAATTAAAATATTTCATTTTATAACTTTTGGCTTAATCACTTAAAACAAATTACACATATTTATCATGTAATGCAGTCCATTATTCAGTGTTCTCAAAATTCATTATTCTGCTATAGGTCCTTTGGTAGTTTTTTTATAATACCAGTAGAATAGTATAAGGAAAAATTGTACCCTTTTATTAATGTTGCCACTATTATTGTCTTATATATTAGTAAGAACCAGTAATAGGCATGGGGAAATTTAGTTATAGGTTATTAAATTTCAAGCAGCATTTAAGCCCCTCTAAGGCCAGTTTATTTCAGATTCTACTTCTGTATTAGCTTCAATGTTTTCTGAAAGAGATATACCCCTAATACTTTATATTGCTGCTTTTTGTGTAAGAGTTTTTTTTTTTAAGGATGCTGATTTTATCTCTCAGGTTCTAAATAAATAAGGTATTTTAAAAGTTTGGTATAAAATGAAGAGAATATTACTGTTCTATTCCAATAGATCATTAAGATCATATGTATGTTTTAGTGATTTAAAGGGTAGGGGAGAATGTTTATTTTGTAGCCCTATTTGTGTTTAGAAAGTGTAAATAATGTCACTCTTGGTGAAGAGGTAAAAATGAACCACCATTTTTTTCCACTCTTTTAAGCCAATAAGCAGTACATGGTATGACTATTGGGGTGCTGATTATGGCACCTACAATTACAACCCTTACATTGGAGGTCTTGGAATTCCTGTAGCAAAGCCACCTGCAAACACAGAGAAGAATGGATCACAGACAGTTAGTGTTTCAGTATCTCAGGGTAAGTGTGTGTTAAATTTTAAGTCATGTGCTACTCCCTCTTC
>NW_019154119.1:75905-118136 GCF_002288905.1 Enhydra lutris kenyoni | reverse complement strand
TTCTTCTTCTTCTTCTTCTTCTTCTTCTTCTTCTTCTTCTTCTTCTTCTTCTTCTTCTTCTTCTTCTTCTTCTTTTAGAGATTTTATTTATTTATTTGACAGAGAGAGAGATCACATGTAGGGAGAGAGGCAGGCAAAGAGAGAGGGGAAATAGGCTCCCTGCTCAGTCAGAGCCCAATGTGGGGCTCGATCCCAGGACCCTGAGATCATGACCTGAGCCGAAGGCAGAGGCTTAACCCACTGAGACACCTAGGCGCCCCAGGAAGCACGTTCTTCCAGAATTAGGAAATTAACATTAGTACTATATAACACTTACACTTCATTCAGGTTTCAGCAGTTGTGTTTAAATAAAGTCCTTTATGCAAAGGGATTCAAAGCAAAATTATGCCTTGCATTTAATTGTCATAGATCTTCAGTCTCATTCAGCCTGCTGCAATTCAGAGTTCATTTTCATGGCCTTAATGCTTTTGAAGATTCCAGGCCAGTTATTTTGTAAAATGTCCCTCAAAATTTGTGGTTGTGTCCTATTTCCTCATGATTAGATTGTGGTCATGTATCGTTACCAAAAGTATTTGAAGTGTAATGCTCAGGTTTTCTTAATGCATTCTGTTAGTTGGTTTATGATTTAAATTTGTTCCCTGATCAGTGATTTGAAGTTTAATTACTTGATTTAGGGAGATGTGTGCCAGTCTTCTCCATTGTAAAGTTACTCTTTTCCCCTCGGTAAAGAACTTTTGTGGATGTGGGAGAATGATACTTGGAAACTGTTCTTTTTTTTTTTTTTTTTTTAATTAGTCTATTCATTGATTTTTAAGTAGATCCATGGTTTCCTGTTTTATTCAGTGGGTCATCATTTGTTATTTATTTTGCTTAGTTTTTATTAAAGTAAAATATAACGTAAAATATACCAATTTAACCATTTTTAAAGTATACAGTTCCATGGCATTAAGTACATTCACAGTGTTTTCATTTTTTGTTTTGATGTTCTGATTGTCCCAGATTTGACCAGTGGGATGGATCTCCCTTCGCTTATCTGTCTCCTCTTTCCTTGTTTTCTGGCACAAAAAGATGCCCCAGGTTCATCATTTCCTTTTCCTTCCCCAGACTGGGAATTAATTACTTCAGCAAGGAGAAGGGTTTTTCAAAACCTTTTAATGGAAGAATGTGATTAAGAAGCCAAAATTTGGGTGCTAGGTATACTTAACTATTTTGGTGGCTGTTTCTCTGCCCTCTTGGTGGACAGATCTAGGGAACATGTGTGTTTATACACATTTGCATCTATATTTCTATATCTGCCTTTTTATCTAGAATGCCTTGAGTTCATGTCGATATATTTGGCTGTAATCTAACTCTATAGGCTTCATTTTACTTTTGAAAAATTTTTTATTCATATTACAGTTAGTTAACATACAGTGTAATATTACCTAGAGTTCATTTTAACATACTCCCTCTCCATATTTGTATCTCTTTTCTCTGATCTTGAGGAACCTGGTTCTCATTATCCTTAACTTCATTTCATTACCATTACTTCATTTAGCCTCCTTTGCACAGATGTTGGTACCTGCTGTGGTGATACTCCCTGACAGGTTTTCTAACATGAGGACATACTCTTTACCCTATTTTGCATTTGAATGTCAAAATTTTATTATAGGAAGTAGGCCATGAGTAACAATTAGCAAATAGCTCTATTTCTTTGAATTGCTTTTTGTAGCCCTGGATGCTCGCCTTGAAGTTGGACTTGAACAGCAAGCAGAACTTATGTTGAAAATGATGTCTACCCTGGAAGCAGATTCCATTTTACAAGCATTAACAAATACATCTCCTACCTGTAAGTGAAAATCACCATTCTTAGAGTATTGCCATGAATCATTTATCTCTTAATAATTTTTAAATGCATTCAGCAAGGACAGATGTTTAAATTCCATGTGTGGTGTGAGTCTGAGTGGGCTATGTATATAGCACTTCTCCCTCACCTAGTTAGTAGCAAGTTGAGAAATAAGACAAAGTATTAATTAATAAATTGGGAAAGTGGAGGGGGAACAAAATACCTCCATGTAGTAGTATGCTTACTTTCAGTCCAGAAACCTGAATGATGTTTTTGTTATTGTGTTGTGAGGTTAATGAGTTGTCTGCTTAGCTAGCAGTTAGCCTGGGAGTTCATTGCATTATATCCACATTTATGATAAAGTGGGATTTTACATACAATAATTGCCCCTTTTCTGGGAGAGAGACGGTTCAAGACCCCCAATGGATGCCTGAAATCACAGCACTGACACCTATATATACCATATTTTTTTCTCTACATGAATACCTGTGATAAAGTTTGATTTATAAATTAGGCACAGTAAGAAATTAACAACAATAATAAAATAATTATAATCATGTATGGTAGTAAAGATGTGAATGTGGTATTTCTCAAAATCACCTTTCTGGTGGTGATGTTTGATGATAAAAGCCTGCATGATGAAGTAAGGTAAATGATGGAGGTGTTGTGATGGGGTGTTAGGCTACTCTTGACCTGACTGCAATGCCTGCTGATAACAGAAACCAGAAACCATGGAGAGCGGAACCCCAGATAAGGGGGCACTACTGCAGTGCCATCTTTATCGTCCTCAAAGACTAGGATGGAAGAGATATATATGGGCCTCATGGAACTGCTGAACTGAGAGGATTTACTAACTAATTATGTACATTCAAAGGAAGGCAAATGTTTTAATAAAAAACCAGATAGTAAATATTTTAGGCTTTCTCAGCTGTACAGTGTGTGTTGTAACTACACAACTCTGACTTGGTAGCAATAAAGTAGCCATAGTCCATATCTAAACCAGTGGGCCTGCCTGATACAGAAGCTGTGAGGCAGTCAGGCGGCCTGCCTGTTTTGATCATTAGGCAGTCGTTTGCTGAAGTAGAACGCTAGACTGGGGTAGATCGCCTCCTATCAGTTAAGATAGATAGCAGCCTCTCTCACAAAAACAGAAGATTGAGGAGCTGTGCTAAGCAGATAGTGGTGTTTTTATTTTCCTTAGGCCTACAAATTATTGATCTTCTCTGGAGCATGGTGAGTAAAAGGGTAGATGTACTAGTTAAAACCATGGAAGAGCATCATGTTCTTCCCCTGTGAAAGGGAGTTCATGCTGCGTTAGAGAAACTTGGGTTTTTAGACATTTCTGTGTCAAATTGAGTTCTTTCACTTTGTGGTTTTCATTTATTTCTTACCTTAGGCAGTATATAGAAAAGCGAAAAACTGAAGAAAAGGTCTAGTGTTCTATGATCCTGGTATTGGTACACTAGTATTATTGTATGTTACCTCTTATGTAATGGAGGGATCTCTTTTGTTGGGCCAGCCTCTCCACAACCACAAGCAACTCAGTACTGACCTAAGTAGTCCTTTTCTTTGATAGATATTTCTTGTTTAAAACAATTTATTAGAAGATGATTTTGTAATTTTTATGTTTCTCTTCATATTATGTCTTTTGATTATTGTCCTGTTCAGAACTGTGTCCCCTTTTAATATAATAACTCTTAAATATATGAAAAACCTCTCTTAGAACTCATGTAGTTCTCTCCTCCCCATGAATGTATACTCATTTATTAGTTTGGTGTGTGACTTGGACATCAGAATTTTTTAATGCTTCCCAGATAATTTTAATGTATAATCAAAGTTAAGAATCAGTGGACTTGAGTCTAAATTATTCTAAAACTACTTCCATAAGAATTAGTCAAAATCTTATTTTTCTTCCTTTTCCTAATTTATTAATTAGAAAAACATAGAAAATAAAAATTGCTAGAGAGTAAGGTTTTGTTCTTTGATGGACCAATGCTGTGAACTGGGGAACTTCTCTCATTGGTGATTATCTTTTTGACTTTTGGGTAATGTTGTAAAAACAAATTTTCAAATAATACAATCATCAACCATTCTTAGGAATGCAATTAAAAAAAGTTTTTTAAGATTTTCACTTACCTGTACATACTAATAGCTAGTGAGCATTTCTCCTGATACTTTGTGATAAAATCATAATTGTGTTTAATTTTCAGTATCACAGTCTCCCACTGGAACAGATGATTCACTTCTAGGGGGTTTACAAGCAGCGAACCAATCCAACCAGCTTATTATACAGTTATCATCTGTCCCAATGTTAAATGTTTGTTTCAACAAACTTTTTTCCATGCTTCAAGTCCATCATGTGCAGGTATGACTTCAGGAGAAATGGTGTAACTTTACACGTTATTGACAGCCTAGTAAAAGGTGAAAATAACTGGGGAGATCTTTCTCAACCTGACAGGGATGATTTATTCATTATCTCAGATGGAAAAATATTGGATATCCTTTGGTAACCACAGATCCTCAGTGATAGGTTATTTATAATTTTTATGATTTTTAAGATTTATTACTGTAGTTCCGGTTATATGTTTTACATACACCGGTATTTAAAGATTTGAATCACTTATTTTAATTTAGAAAACTGTATGTATTAGGTAAATTATAAATTTTAATTAAGTTTAAATTTTGTTTCATCAAGAATTTTAAGATATGTTTGCTTGCCAACTGACTTGAAGTAACCAGAGGAAATATTTAATAGAAAAATTAATTACTCAAAGGGATTCATTCGTAAGATTTTTGTTTAAATAGTATTTCATTTATAATCGGTATTTTTGTTTGTTATTTTCCCCCCCTGTCAATTTTTATTCTTTTTCAGTTGGAATCACTTCTCCAGTTGTGGCTCACATTGAGCCTGAATTCTAGTTCATCTGGAAACAAAGAAAATGGAGCAGACATTTTTTTATATAATGCTAATCGAGTACCTGTCATTTCATTAAATCAGGGTAAGATTTATTAGAAGGAAAATTATTAAGATAGCACAAATAAACTTAAAAGGCAACAGTTAGGTTAATATTACCTAATCTTTGTTTGTCATTAGGTTTATAATGTTTTAGTGGGAAAAAAACTTTTTCTTTATACATTGACTTAATAATTTTCAGGAAAGAGAACAAAAAACCTTTTCTCTGGTTTGTATTATCTTGTGCCCATGTGTAACTAAAATTTGCAGTGATAATCTTTGTATTTCCAGAAAAATACCATCTTGTTCATGAGCTGTTCTGTTGGTTCTGGTATTTTGTAAAAATGTGAATCAGCCCCAAGAGAATTGATAATTTGGAGAAGGATGTCCCATTTCCTGTAGAAGTTGTATTAATTAGCTTTTGGGGTTTTCTTGTTTTTGTTTTTGACAAATGCAAGAGTGAAAATAATGGGAGTAAAATAATATCCTTCTGCAGAAATAGAATTAACCTTTAGTTCTGCCTGCAGAAATCTCTTTTTGTTACATTTTAAGAAAAGTGTAAGCGATCATTTGTTTCTGGTGCTTTCTCCCTTTCAGGGGTGCTTTCTGTATTTTGCATGGCTCTCGTAGCCTTGTCTTTCATCCCAGTGACAGCCCCACTTTCATCCCAGTGACATCCCACACCATCCCACTTATATCTGTGTTGTCTTGGCAAGAGCCAGCCCTGGTAATTAATGGGTTTTTCTCTCTTCCACAGCACTAATAATAATTATAAACTGTGCTCCCATTGTTATTTTCAACTTTGTTATTGTGAAAATGTTACACATAAACAATAGTTGATGAGTAAAAAGGTAAATAACTGTTCATTATTGTCGTTAGATATCTGATTCGTATTCAAATTTCCAGTTGCTTCAAATGTTATAAAATTTTTAAAATTTGAAATAGGATCCATATAAGATCCGCATATTTTAAATTTTTCTTTAATTCCTCTTAATGTGTATAGGTCCCTCCATGTCTTTTTTATCCCCTTAACAAAGCCATTTATCAAAGAAGTTTGGTCTTTGTCTTTCAGGATTTCCAGGGTCCTAATTTTTAGTGATTGTATCTTCATGATATTCTGTTGATTTTCTATAAATTGGAAGCTAGACCTGGAGCCTAATCTGATTTTTTTTTTAAAGGCAGTTTCCTAGGTTGCCTCTCTTTTTACATTTTTAAGACAGTGATGCTCATGCCATTAATAATTCATTAGAGGCTTCAAAATGGTAGTCTAATTCTATCACTTTATTTTAGTTGAAATACTTCCGTAAAGAGTAAATCCCTTTCATAGGCTATTATGTCACCCTCTGTTTGTAGTTTGTATAATAGAGGAAGGGGAAATGCCAGAATTATTTATTTATTTAGTTTTTTAGTTTTTTAGTTTTTAATTTGAATTGGTTTACAAGCAGTCTACATGCATGATCATTTAGTTTCTTTAATAAATATCTGTATAAGTTTATGGTTTTTAAAATATTTTTTTGTTTTAGTTATAATTGTGCTTATTGATGCTGAAATTTTGCCATTTGTGGCCAATGAGGTGCTCCTTTCTTAATTGTTCTTGTCTTTATATACATATTATGCTTTTGTTAGCTTTCAGTGTGATAAATATTCCAGTCTTTGTATATTTCAGCCTGAAATCTGGAATCAGCCATTTTCAAAGGGGGTTTTTAGAGCAGAATCTGGGCACTGTATTATGTTCGTGCATTGTGAATAACTTCTTTGGCTTCTCCACCTGCCATAAGCACTTTCGACTCGGGCCTTGCAAGTAACCTAATTATTCTAGTTTGTGCTTTTGTTGCAAAGTTGCATTGGTTTTCAGCGGTCTTACCTCATCCTTGTTTTTCCAATCCGCTCTACTATTTTCAGGTTTTGGTCTTGAAGAATCTGAAGATTTTTAGTAAAGTAAACTATGTTGTGGTAGAAGTGCTTGTAGTTTGAAAAGGACAACACTTTATAGTGATAACGGCTTATGTGTTGTGGGCTGAGTTTTAAACTTAGCCATAAAATATTATTAACTCTTAATTTTTAGTGATAGTTAATGGGGAATTCTTTTCATTTCTATGTTTTGAGGACACTGGGTAGTGAATTGATTGAAGGAAATAGTGTCATAATTTTACATTTATTTGTTTTATTTTTAATTCTTAATAAATGTATGATTTTCCTTAATTAAAAGTTCTTCCCCTTTTTCTTTTCTCTATAGCCTCAATAACCAGCTTTCTCACCGTGTTAGCTTGGTATCCCAACACTTTGCTCCGGACATGGTGCCTTGTGCTTCACAGTCTAACACTCATGACAAATATGCAGCTTAACCGTAAGTGCAAACATTTATTCCTTTAATCTCTGACCTATACCTCTTTATTCTTACTCTCAGATTCTTAAGATTTTTCCAAGAAGTGATACAGTCATGAGAAGATTAAGCTCCTTATTTGACTATACCTCTTCTGATTTTGTTCTTATGTATCTTAGGCTTTGTTCTTACTTTGATAATATACTCTCATCTACCATCATGAATTCTATCATAGTTTTGCTTTCTAAAAGCTTACTACTTCTTAAAATGAAACTGATTGCTTTTAGAGTACAAAAATCAAATGTTTACTCTTTTATGTTATTTTTTTAAAGTAGCTTTATGCTTAAAAAATGATTTATTATATTAAGAACATGTATGATTAGTTTACTCCATCTAAAAGCTCTATTCATAGAATAGAATTGCTTTTTCTCAGATTGTAGTAATAGGTTTCCCACTTCCCTTACTCCACCCCATTTTCTTCATTATAATTAAGATAGTAAAATAATTTCTGCATCTTTTTAGCTAGAACTTTTAGTGCTTTCTAAGGCTTTATGTATCCTGAAGTCATGAAGATAATCCTACATTATCTTCTATAGTGCCTATTGGTTTTATTTTTCACATTTAGGTTTGGGTTTTATCTGGGATTCTTGAGATTGTTGTGAGGTAGGGATGAAAGTTCACAGTAAAAGTAAAGACTAGCCATTTATGAATTGAAATCATTCTGTCTATACCTTATGATAAGAGGTGGGTAAATTTCATCCCCATTCTGTTTGAGATTAATTTCATTAAATAGAAAGCTCTGCCACATTGATAAAATGTGTCAGTTTTAAATCACTGTTTAGCATCAAAGTGCTATTCCGTTTTTTTCGTCTGGAATCTGTTCTCCAAATACGGGATCAGAAACATCACTGTCTCATCATATTAAAGATAGATTTAACTCAAAGGATATTTTATTACGTTCAGAAAACTGGTGTGTTACGTGTGTATCATTTAACAGTGTACAGCCATTATACTACTGATGTGCAAAAGTGAGTTGTTGTTGCCTGGATTTATCTTAGAAAGCAGCGTTGAGATTTACCCGAAAAGGGGGCGCCTGGGTGGCTCAGTCATTAAGTGTCTACCTTCAGCTTAGGTCATGATCTCAGGGTCCTGAGATCGAGTCCTGCATGGGGCTCCCTACTCAGCGGAAAGCCTGCTTCTCCTTCCCCCACCCCCCCTGCTTGTGTTCCCTCTTTCACTTTGTCTCTGTCAAATAAATAAATAAAATCTTTTAAAAATTATTAAAAAAAAAAAAAGATTTACCCAATAAGTAGACCCCTATTTCTGAAAGAGGGAAATAATTACCAAGAACAGGCTCATCAAAAGGTCAGTAAGCATTTAATTACTTGTTTTCCACTTGACTGTATACTAAATAAGATGCACATTAAACCAGCTATTTTTTTTAATAGATAAGAGAAAGAAGATGGATGAAAATAGAGAATGAGTCCAACTTAGTCGATACAGTAGAAAATCAGACCCTTTTAATAAACTAACTCCCAGGGTGCCTGGGTGGCTCAGTCTGTTAGCGTCTGCTTTTGGCTCCAGTCATGAACCCTTGCATCTGGCTCACTGCTCGGCAAGGAGTCTGCTTCTTCCTCTCCCCCTTGCCTCTCCGGTGTTCGCTGTCCTCTCTCTCACTGTCTGAAATAAATGAATAAAATCTTAAAAACAAAACAAAACAAATGAAGAAACCCCTAACTTCCAGGAAGTTGTGAGTTTTCCTTGAAACCAAAAGATACTTTATATACTGTATTTCTTTTGTTTTAGGGTCCATTTGTAAAAAGCTTTTTTTTTTTTTTTTTATGTTTTACAGCGGGTTCAAGCAATGCCATCGCAACTCAGGAGAGTACTGCTCATCTGCTGGTTTCAGATCCAAACCTGATTCATGTCTTGGTGAAATTTCTTTCTGGCACCAGTCCACATGGAACAAATCAACACAGTCCGCAGGTACAATGACTTTTGAAAACTAGTGATAGGCCCAGATTATTCAATAAACACTTTCGTAAAGAAAAACTAAATGTGCCTAATATGTAAAATTTTTATTGCTAAGGTACTGTTAGTATTTTATGTATCAATGTAATATAAAATGTTTTGTATAATATATAATAGCTATATTGAAACTGAAGCATAGGAGGTAGTAAATTTTCTTTTGAATTTTTACTGGATTTTTATGTAGGTATGTATTTTTGGCATTAATTTTGGATGATTTAAGAAACATTCTGAAAAAATACCTGAAAGGAAACCATTTCAGAAATTTTAGAATGAATAAAGGTTTTACAAATAATGTACCATTTTAATGACCTCTATGTCAAGATTGATAATTTACCTCTTAGTTATTTTGAAATATTAAATATATTGTTGAACGAAAAAATAACAAGAAGTATTGCTCAGAACTTCCAAACATTTTTAGTCTTACTATAAGCTTCCTTTATATCAATTAATGTCTTGTTACACTGTACTGTTTGTAAAATATTTCTACTTCATTTTATTTCTTTTTATGTAAAATACATATTTTGTGTTGATGGTGTCTTTTCAGTGCAGGTTATGCAACATAACTGTCTTTTTAAACTCACCTTCTTAAATTCTTCTCTGGATTTGCCATTAGACAAATTCTCATTTAGCTATGTAATAGTACCATCCTTTCTAATGTTTCATTTATTCAGCAAGCTTTTAAGAGGCTTCTCTGTGCTGGGTCCAGGTATTGTTCTAGGCGCTGGGGATATAAGTCTTACCAAACCAAGTCTCTTACTTCTTACAGCTTAAATTCTGTTGTATATGTTTAGTCAGTACTCTTATACTACATATACTTTTCATTTTGCAGATCGCAATAAAACAAATGACAGAAGAATGAAAATAAGAGCAGAAACTATTATAGTTAGGTGGGGCCAGAATGTTGGTGGAAGCAGAGGCCTATTATTAGGGATTATTGTACATAGAGATACATGAATTTGGAATATGAAGATTCCTGGGATCATTGATTGTAATAACTTCATTATTTTACATATAAGAAAAGATGCATTATCTGCATTGCCCACAATTACACAACTTACTAGCAGTAGATCTAGGTGTTGGAGAGCATGCTATTGTATAAAATAGAGTTGTTTTCTTCCCGCTTTTGGTTTTTTAAAGGCAGAGTAAAGTTACTGAAAATCAAACTTTCCTCTGATTTCTTCATTGTATGCAGGAAGTTTGGTTAAGCATGCTATGATTTATGTGCTCAGTATTAGAAATTAAGTTTGTCTAACTTTAAAACAGTTTCAAGAATTATATTACATTTTATTTTACCAAAACTCCTGCCGGTTTTTATGATCATAGCAAATAGGGGTAGAATAAAATCACATGGAGAGGTGTTACAAACGCTCAAAAACATACCTCATGTTACTTAGTGTGGTTCTCACCATTTCTTTCATTGATGAGACAGAAGTTTGGGAAAGCATTTATGAATTGGTACAGGTTTGTTTTTACCTTTAGAGCTTTTTCTTTCTGCTTTTTTTTTTTTCATTCATGGTAGTATTAGAAGCATGACCATTTGTGGATCACTTAACCTCTTTGAGTGCTTCTGTTGTGAAGTGGATAATAAGGGTGTTTGTGAAAATCAGTGCAAAAGTTCTTTGTACTTTTGAAAGCTTTATGAAGGCATTTCTTGTGTAACGGGTGTTTTTTTTTTTTTTTCTGTTTTGAGTTCTATAAACCTACTGTAAGTTTTAAACCATAATGATAAAGTTATTGATACTAGAATTTATGATTTTCAGTTTAAATATGTTCAGACCTAAAAAAATTAATTGGTTTTCTGCTATCACTGTTTATATTTTTGTTCTCTATATGAAAAGTTAAAGGAGTATAGTGCTTGATTTCACACTTGATAACATTTATAGAATTATTCATTAAAAATTATAAGTAAAACATTTTCCATTCTCTTCAGGTTGGTCCAACAGCTACACAAGCTATGCAAGAATTTCTTACCCGGTTACAAGTGCATCTTTCTTCAACATGTCCTCAAATATTCAGTGAATTTTTGCTCAAGCTAATTCATATACTTTCAACAGAAAGGTAAATTTCAATGGATATTTAGATCCTGTTATAGAAGTAATATGTGATCCTTCAGATAAACTCTCCCTTACCATTTGTTGTGGGGTTTGTCTGGAACAGATAAGGAGTATAGTAGGGATTAAGGGGGAAGGGCTAAGGGTTTATCCATTTCTCTCCTAACTGTTTTCATTCCATTTTATTATGGCTCTCTCGGATTCCTGAACTCTATGAAAGATATATAGTGCATCAAATCTCTATTTGCTTTTAATGATTTTGTAGATTACTGAAATTTACTTGAAGCTGTTTAAATTGTTCTAGAATACAGAGAGAGTATTAAAGCTACCAAGGATTTTACTTGAAACCAGTATGTAAGAAAACCTGAAAAAAATAGCTTAAAAAAGAAAATTACAGGGATGCTTATGTGGCTCAGTCAGTTAAATGTCTGCCTTTGGTTTAGGTCATGATCCTGGGGTCCTGGGATTCAGCCCCACACTGGGCTCCCTGCTCAGTGGGCGTCTGCTTCTCTCCCCACCCATACTCTCTCTCTCAAATAAATAAAATTTTTAAAAAGAAGATAATTACATACCAGTCGCATAGAAAAATCCTAAATAAATTTACTAACAAAATCAGGCAATATGTTAGAAGAATAAATTGTGACCACGAGTGGTTAAAAACCGTAATACATATCATATTAGTGAATCATTATCTTTATACTGTAAGACATTTCATAAAATCAACATTACTTTCTGATGAAAATATTTTTTTTAGAGAGAGAGCAAGAGCCCATGGGGGTGGGGCAGGTGGGAGGGGCAGAGGGGGAGAGCGAATTGCAAATAGACTTCTTGCCCAGCACTGAGCCCAACATGGGCCCCAGGGCCGATCTCACTTCTCTGAGACCGTGACCTGAGCCAAAATCAAAATTCAGATGCTTAACCAACTGAGCCATCCAGGAGCCCCATATTTTCTGTTTCTTGAGAAAGTCTCTAGTTCCTGATAAATTATCTAGGAGCTTTTAGGTAACTTAATTACATGACTGAAACGAAACATCCAGTCTTATTATAAAGAGGGCATTCAGTTTTATAAGTAAGTGTTTTGCAGATACTTTCTATCAATCTGTGGATTGTATTTTCATTTGAACAATATCCTTGAAAAAACAAGTTTTCTATTTTGATGAAGTCTTACTTGTTTGTCAACCTTTTCCTTTCTATATTATTTTTGTGTGATTAAGAAAAATTCTTTGCCTAATCCAAGGTCAGTACAATACAAATGATCTGATACAGTTTTCTTCGAGAAATTTTATAGTTTTAGTTCTTAGATTTAAGTTTATGTTGCATTTGGGTTGAAGTTTATTCTTTTGCCTGTGGATATCCAATTGTTCCTATGCTGTTTATTGTAAAGACTGCTTTTTTCATTGAATTCTTTTTGTATGCATTTTAAAAATCAGTTGACCATATTTGATTTGTACTGTTTCTGGACTTTATTCTGTAGAACTGATGTTTGTGTCTGTCTATACTTTTCCAATACCTTATTGCCTTGGTACCGCCATAGTTTCTTGAAATCTGGTAGTGCAGATTTTCCAACTTTGTTCCTTTTTCAGAATTGTTTTGGCTGTTCTATTTCCTTTGCCTTTCCACATAAATTCTAGAATACATTTATTGATTCTTGTCTGCATTGCCCAAAATGAAAACCTTCTGGGCTTTGATTGAGAATCCATTGATCTACAGATCAGTGTAGGAAAAATTACATAGCCTCTTTGGATTTTTCTTTATATACAGTCATATGGTCAGTGAATGAAAACAGTCTCATTTCTTCCTTTCCAATGTCTATGCCTAGCCCCTAAGCCCTGCCCTGCCTCCTCTCTTAAGTACTGGTTAGTACTTCCAACATGATTGTTCGAAGTGGTTAAATTTGCCCTCTTCTTTTCTCATTCTTAAAGTAGAGGTCTTTCAGAAGTAGAAATGTTACTAGCTGTAGCTTCCTTTGTAGATGCCTCATACCAAGTTGAGGAGGTTTTTTTGTGTTTTTAATTTGCTAAGGCTTTAAAAAATCATGTATTACGCTTGGATTTTGTGAAATGCTTTCTCTGTATCTTTTGAAATGATCATGTGTCATTTCTTGAATGATCTATAAATATGGTGAATTACATCGATTATTTTTTTTAAGTGTTGATCAATATGTACTGAAGGATATACTCACTGGGTCATGAGGTTTTATCCTTTTCATACTTGCTGAGTGGAATTAGTGAACATTTTATTGATTTTTGAATCTATGTTTTTTTTGAGGGATGTTTGCATTTTCTTATAATGTCCAGTTTTTATGTAAAAGTGTGTATTTTTAATATATTTTATATATTATTATATATAATTATTATATATTATATATATCTTTTATATATATTTTAGACTCCTAAATTGGGGGATCCCATTTCTATTTTATGGAAGAGATTATGTAAAACTGGTAGTACTGCTCACTTAAATATTTGATAGTTTTCGCCACTGAGGCATACTGAGTCTGGAGTTTTCTTGTAGGAAAAAATGTTCCATTTATTTCATAGGTGAAGGATCATTCAGGTTTTCTCTTTTTTTTTTTTTTTAAAGCATTTAATGTTTTTCTACTTCTTGAGTGACATTTGGCAGTTTGCATCTTGAAGGAATTTGTTCATTTCTTCTATGTTGAAGTATTGATACTATTTCCTTATTATCCTTTTAATGTTGATAGGTTCTAGTTTGATTCCTTTTTTTCATTTCTAATTTTGATAATTTTTATTTATTTAAATAGGTCATTCTTGCTAGAAGTTTATCAGTATTACTGATATTTTCAGAGAACGAACATAAAGCTTTGCCATCCCCTTCAGTCCCTTGCTGACGCTTTCCAAAGTCAGCCTCAGAGTCTCAGGTTTAACTCCTCAGTCCCATAAGACTGCCCTCACTTGAGAGGGCACTTGTAAGTTGGTCCCAGGCTATCACACTTCTGTCAGATTTGGGTACAAATCCAGAGGTTCTCACAGCACTCTCTTCAGTTTTGATAATTTGTAAAAATGACAGAACCCAGGAAAAACACTTTACTTACATTTACTGGTTTATTATAAAGTATGTAAATCAGGAACAGCCAAATTGAGTTTATGTATAGGGTATTGTGTGTGGCAAGGGGGTTGAGGAGATTGGGTGCTTGTGAATGGGTTTGAACACCAAGGGTTCTGTGTTATTACCCTTGCATACACCAGGGTGCACCAAGTTGTTAAATATTTTAGTTGAATTCTTCTTACTCATTTGAATGTTGCCAATGTCTCTTCTCAAATTCTGCCACAGGAGAGCCAGTGCTCCTTGGAGGTGCCTATCTTCTCATGGATTTTAAGCTGTCTAATGGGTTTATAGACTTTATAGCTACTTTGAATTTCTCTTGTTAATTTGGGGGCACTGTTCTTTCCAGCTTTTTATGTCTTAGACATGAGCAAAACCAGAGAGCATTTAATTTTGATGCATAAGAATTATTTGACTGAATCTTAATTTTTGAAAATCATAGTCGGTAGAGAATGTTTAAAACAGCACCATTTGAGGGTATGAAAAACCAGAGTTTATTCCATGTAATGCTGAAATATTTTGGTCTGGGGTTTCAAAATCACCTCTTTGATTTACTTGTCTTTTCCTTTTCTGTTTGGAAAGGAAGTCATTTTTTATTTTGTGTAAAATGGAGAAGAGAGTAAGAATGACTCAGGAAGAGATGGAAACCATTTGCTGCAAAATGAAAGAGTGAATACCAAGAGTTTAATTGCTAGCTTTCTGGTGTTGTGATGGTTACTTTCTAAAAAGTTTAACCGGATTAATTATTAATCTTATCTTTTTCTGCAGGGGTGCTTTCCAGACAGGCCAAGGACCTCTTGATGCCCAAGTAAAGCTCTTAGAATTTACTCTGGAGCAGAATTTTGAAGTTGTTTCCATTAGTACTATTTCTGCTGTCATAGAGTCTGTCACCTTTTTAGTGCACCACTATATCACTTGCTCAGACAAAGTCATGTCTCGAAGTGGCTCTGATAGCTCAGTGGGTGCTCGAGCATGCTTTGGGGGACTCTTTGCCAACCTCATTCGTCCAGGTGATGCAAAAGCAGTTTGTGGAGAAATGACAAGAGATCAGCTCATGTTCGATTTGTTAAAACTGGTAAACATCTTAGTACAGCTGCCTCTTTCAGACAACAGAGAATACAGTGCAAGAGTGTCTGTGACCACCAACACAACAGACAGCGTTTCAGATGAAGAGAAAGTCTCAGGAGGCAAAGATGGAAATGGAAGCAGTAGTAGTAGTCAAGGACCACCTGCATATGTCGCTGACTTAGTGTTAGCCAACCAACAGATTATGAGCCAGATTTTGTCTGCTCTGGGCCTGTGTAATAGCAGTGCCATGGCGATGATAATTGGTACGTACTGAGAATATTTAATTTTACACTTATTCCTGGTATTGTATCTCTTTTCTTGAGCAACATATAGATTCATTTTTTATCACCTTATAGTATAAAGCTACTTTATTGCAAACTTCTTAGCATTATGTAAGTGAAAACTTACAGACTGGCTTCTGTCAATAAGTGAAACTGAAATTAGGAAGAATTTAAGTGTGAGTTTTGGAAATTATGGAAATTTTGGAAATTACTAGCCAAATAACTTATAGTTTGATAAATTAAGAAAAAAGTCTTCTAAATAAGGTATCACAAACTATAATTGTACATCTCTAATATTTTATAGATAAAGGACACTACATCAAATTTTGTATTAGGGAACCAGTAAGGTTTATTTATTTATTAAGAAGTGAAATAAAAAATTTTATCCAAAGTGTAACAATTTCTGTGACTACATACCAATGTAAAATTTCTATATTGTTGCCTATTTGAAAGATAATGTCTTGTGTTAATTTTTTTCAAATAATTAAACTTCTGTAAATTGTGACAAAATTCATTCCAGTCTGTTTTTACTTAATTCTTTGTGTTAGGGAAACAGTCATCATATCTTTTTTTTTTTTAATTAGATGATTTGAAGTGTAGTTATGTACACATCACTTTCTCTCCATTTCCTTTCTTCTCCATACATAGCTAATGTGTAAGATGACGTTGCTCAGTCATAGAGCAACTTCTTTTTATTGTCACCAACAATAGAGGTATCTCATGTAAGAAGGTATCCAAAAATACGCTTTACTGAATGCTATGATAAATACCTCGGTTTCATGGATAGATCGATAAACACATACATACATGTACACACACACACGCACAACTGTTAAATAGCCATCCTTCAGTGGTTTCAGGAGAAATGATTTCTAAGCTTCTATTTTAATTATTGGTTTTTAAGGATATAGTTTTCAAAAAATGTGTAATCTTTTTATTTAAACTAGGAGCAAGTGGATTACATCTTACCAAACATGAGAACTTTCATGGTGGGTTAGATGCCATATCAGTTGGGGATGGATTATTTACCATACTGACAACCCTCAGTAAAAAAGCTTCTACAGTCCACATGATGCTGCAGCCAATTTTAACCTACATGGCCTGTGGGTATATGGGCAGACAAGTAAGTTCAATCCGGCAACTATTTCAGTAATGTAAATAGTTTGTAGCAGTGGAAATAGAGAATTATTTATAGAACAAAGAACAGAGGACTCATGTCATATATTGGAAAAAGAGCAGCAGCATTAGGTGAGAACTGTAGACTATTCCTAGAAGTTAGAATGTAATATTTGCTAGAGTTGATATTGTCAAAAATGACTACAGTGTTAGAAGAATAAAAAACATTTAGCATATTGTTAAATTTTAGACTTCCCCCCATTGTCTGAAGAAATAGTTCTTTTCCCCTGCAAATAGCATAGTTGAATTCCAAAATGTTCTCTGTAGATGTTACATATGAAAATTTAATGCACCCTTTTTTCAAGCTATGTTGCATATTTAGTTTCCTTTCAGCTGAAAGGGATTTGGGTAGTTTTAAAAGAAAAATAGGTTAAAATATTATTGCTTTTTATCTTTCCTTATAAAATGAAATTGTAGGAACCAGTGTGATTATTTTAACTTCTACTCTATTTACCATTTTTTTTCAAATATAGGTTTTAAAATATACTTCTTTAAGGAGTATTTTGTTAGTGTAAAATTACCATTTTCTTAAAAATTTATTGCATGTGTGTGTGTTTTTCCATGAGTAGATAGAAAGATTTAAGAAGGATTCATTTTTAAATGAAATTAGCATCTAATGGAAAACAAAGTGAATGCACATTAAGGTCAAAAATGAAAGTAGTAGGTATAGACAGATGCTTTAAAAAAAATATTCTGAGTTCAGAGAGGACACTGTACACTTCGTTTCTGATTCAGGTAAGATTTCTTATGTATTTTGGCAGATATGTTGTATATAGTGATTTAGATTAAGGCTGCTATGAATCATTAACTATAAAAGAATATTACATTTATAAGTTTTATTGTTCTGATTCACAGGAAATTCATAATTAAGATTTTTAAAGTCACAGTATACTTTTTCCCCCCCCAGGGCTCTCTTGCTACCTGTCAGTTATCTGAACCATTACTGTGGTTTATTTTGAGAGTATTAGATACCAGTGATGCCTTGAAAGCATTCCATGATATGGGTAAGATAAGTTCCAAAAATTGTTCTTTAGTATAATCATGTGATAGTGTATGATCTCGTTTTTGTAGTGCTCTGCAAATGGTGACTCAGTGTCAAACTATCTTAAGATAATTATCATTTGGTGTTCTTTGTAAATTTAGGTGGTGTTCAGCTGATTTGCAACAATATGGTTACTAGCACAAGGGCTATTGTAAACACCGCAAGAAGTATGGTATCAACTATTATGAAATTCCTTGACTCTGGTCCAAATAAAGCTGTTGATAGCAGTTTGAAAACAAGAATACTAGCTTCTGAGCCTGACAATGCAGAAGGGATCCATAACTTTGCACCCCTGGGTAAGAAAAGAATTATTAAATCTTTTTTTTTTTTTTTTTACGATTTTGTTAATTTATTTGACAGAGAGCGATCACAAGTAGGCAGAGAGGCAGGCAGAGAGTGGGGGGGGAAGCAGGCTCCCTGCTGAGCAGAGAGCCCGATGCAGGGTTCGATCCCAGGACCCTGAGACCATGACCTGAGCCGAAGGCAGAGGCTCAACCCACTGAGCCACCCAGGTACCCCAAGGATTATTAAATCTTATTGGTATGGGTTTATAGTTTATTTAGCTGGTATGAAGCAAAAATAGTTGTTGAAGTAAGTTGATCATGTTACAGTAACGCCAATTACAAACAATTGGTTAATTAGAAGCAAGTTTTTAATGGTTCTTTAGCAATCACATTTGTTTTTATTTCTGAGTTAAATAGTAAAACAATTTGTCAAACTAGCAAATTCTTATGTCAGTTTTCATTGTAAATGTTAATCAGTTCAAAGGACTTGTTCCTTCTTATTTTGAATGATTTTTTAAAGTAGCCTCAAATTTAGTTACTTCTTTTCCCAGTTTACATAGTTTCCTTATATATATTTCTTTTCATGTTTCTGACTCAAGAATAGTGACAACTAAGATAAAGGTAATTCTTTTCAAGTTGAAGGTTTTTTGTTGTTTTTTTTTTTAATTTTATTTATTTATTTGACAGACAGAGATCACAAGTAGGCAGAGAGGCAGGCAGAGAGAGAGAGGTGGAGGCAGGCTCCCTGTGGAGCAGAGAGCCCGATGCGGGGCTTGATCCCAGGACCCTGGGATCATTACCTGAGCTGAAGGCAGAGGCTTAACCCACTGAGCCACCCAGGCGCCCCGAAGGTTTTCTTGAACATAGTATTTTTACTATGTTGTGCTAGATTTGTTGTTACTGCTACTTTAATTTTCATTCAACATGTGAGTACAAAGAAATTAGACAACAGTAATGAACTTGTCACTTTGCAAGTTGACTAGCTCACGCTAAATGTACTAATAAGTACATTCGTAGTATCATATGTTCATGGTTTTGGCTAATTTTTCTAGTTTTAATTATTATGATTTGAAACTTCTTGGTGTTTTATTTGGTTTCTTTTATGAAGTTCTTTTTATATTTAAAATCTCTTCTGTAGGTACAATTACATCTAGCAGTCCTACTGCCCAACCAGCTGAGGTGCTTTTACAGGCTACGCCACCCCATAGAAGAGCTCGCTCTGCTGCTTGGTCCTACATCTTTCTGCCAGAGGAGGCTTGGTGCGACCTTACCATTCACCTTCCTGCAGCAGTGCTTCTGAAAGAGATACATATCCAACCGCATCTTGCATCTCTTGCAAGTGAGTCATATTTTTTGTAAAGAAGCATTATGAAAATAAACTATAATTGAGAAACATTTAAAAATAAGAAAAATATTTGGCAAATAGTGATACACTTAATTATGATTCCCTGATTGCTTACTTTTGAAGGTGGTTTGTTTTTTTTTGTTTTTTTTTGTTTTTTTTTTTTGTATAATATTCAACATTACCACGAAATCATTTCCCATGAGCTGAATCGTCATGGCTGTTCCCTTCAAACAAATAGAATGTTTCATGAAATCCAAACAGATATCTTTCAGTTATATATAATTTTGCCTTGCCTTTCTTCCTAAGTTAAGCGGTAATGTTGAGATTAGTTTATACACCCGTAGATAGCAATGTTATTTTCTCTATCCCTGTCCTCAGTGCTAGTCCTATAATGTGAAATTAAATCTATTAGATGTATTAGTCTTTCCCCCCTTCCCATTGTAAGTACATGTAAAGAATATTTTATTGTAATATTTTGCATATTACAGTGTGAATTTTTTCAATTTGTACTATTCAGAATATCATTCATTTGATGCTTTTTCATTGATAAGTTTTGTCACTTTCCAAGGTAAGCCATTCAAAAGAATTTTTAGAAAACAAGTTTTACATTAAGAGGAGCAACAGCTCTTTCAAGTATTCATAAAGGAATGTGAAATACTATTTTGCATTTTTTTATCCCCAAATTCTTTCATTATAAACATAGTGATTTTTACAGAATTGTTGAAATTGTCACATTCATTTATGTTGCTGATTAATTCTCATTGTCAGATGTCACTCAATAATTGGATGAAGAACTGTGGGAAACTTTTTAGATCCTGGCATATGTGGAAGAAGAAATGTTCCACTTGCAAGATTAGACTACTGTTAATTTTTTTTAGACTACTGTTATTTTTTTATTTTTTTTTTTTAGACTACTGTTATTTTTTAATATACTTGTGGCATTCACGCTTAGATAAAAACCAATATAATGAATATAATGGCGGAAGGAAAATGCGTGAATTCATAGTGTTTTAGCAGATCAAAAACTACTGCATTACATAGTAAAATATAAGTATTAGATGTAGAGGAAAATCTAAGATGAGGAAGGAATTGATTTTATTTAGAAGGAGTTAAGAGTGGTCCGTGTACATCATGGCTTTGAAGTGAATTTGCCCATGGGAACTGAGATAGGAAGAGTGTTACAGGGATGAACTCTGTTCATTATAAAAAATAGCTAGTTTTGGGGGCACCTGGGTGGCTCAGTTCAGTTAAGCAAACTCTTGATTGTGGCTTAGTTCATGATCTCAAAGATCATGAGATTGAGCCCTCTGTCGGGTTCCACACTGGGCTTTGAGTCTGCTTAGGATTCTGTCTCCTCCTCTCCCTCTGCTTATACCCCCACAAGGCCCCCACTCCTTTTCCCCCAACCCGCCACCCACTCTACTCATGCACACGCACGCGCGCGCACACACACACACACACACACACACACACACACACTCTCAAAAAAAAAAAATCACTAGGTTAGGTGTGCCTACTATAACTGTGCTTAATAAAACATTTTGGTGTTAATATTGGATTGGAGCAGAAATTGAAGATATGTTTTGTTCCACTGGACATAACATAGCCTTTAGAATAAAATATGGGCTTGAATATAAAATGTGCCATTTGTTCATGTGAGAATTTGGATTATTTAATCTCTTTGACTTTGTCAATTTGTGTAAAATTTGGATAATACTTTTCTCAAAAGTGAAGATTAAATTTCAAAATTGATAAGACTTGTTGAGTTCTCGATGTAAACCTAGCATGTAATCAGCATATAGTAAAAGTTACTTCCTAATTTTATAATTGAAATTAAAATTAAGATAAATGTTCAAAGGTCATATAAGTTAATAGCTACATTTCTTTTTTTTTTTTTTTTTTTCTTTTTAAGATTTTATTTATTTGATAGAGAGGACAGCGAGGGAGTGGGAGAGAGAGAAGCAGGCTTCCTGCCAACCAGGGAGCCCTATGCGGGGCTCCATCCCAGGACCCTAGGACCATGACTTGAGCTGAAGGCAGATGCTTAATGACTGAGCCACCCAGGCACCTCCCATAGCTACATTTCTTATATGAGGTTCCATGTTATGTTAGAAATAATTTTCTCATATGACTTCGTTGAGTCTACTTAAATTTTAGCAGAAAATGACTTAAAATAAAGTCATCTGGATGTTTTCGTTAAATTTTGAAAGGGAAATAAAATATTAGAGGCAAAAACAGCTTAACTCAGCTGTATTAAAAATGATTGCAATGTGATAGTAATGAAATATGAGTTGGTAGAAAAGCACTTTGTTTTTTTATATGTTCTTTCCCAAATGATATAACAACAGTAAACCATGGCATATTAATAAAATGTCCCACATTGCTGGTACTAATTCTGAGTAAAGTAGAAATAATAGAGCAATTGCCAATTTGGCAGGTTTTTTCCTTGTAAAGACTCAAGAGTGTACATGTGTATTTTCAGTTAATCTTTTTTTTTGGGTGAATGTTAGAATTTTTAAAATACTCTTTCCGTTATATTGTAGATCTCATATTTTATGTTGGAAAATCCTTCCAAAATCAATTATTTTGAAAGTTAATTGACAAAGTATGATGTGGCATATAAATTTTCTTTTTGCAAACTCATAGTGAATATAACTAAAAGCTTCTGTTTTACTGGGATTTCCACTCAACCATGAAGTCCAGTTCACATTTTCTTTAGTAATTTTTAAATATTCTTTTCCCACAGCCTGCCCATCCTCAGTGTCTGTTGAAGTGAGTGCAGATGGGGTAAACATGCTACCTTTGTCCACTCCTGTTGTCACAAGTGGTCTCACCTACATAAAAATTCAGCTGGTAAAAGCTGAAGTAGCTTCTGCTGTCTGCCTTAGACTTCATCGCCCACGAGATGCCAGCACATTAGGCCTTTCACAAATTAAATTACTGGGCCTCACTGCTTTTGGTACCACTTCTTCAGCAACAGTTAATAATCCCTTTCTTCCATCTGAAGATCAGGTATCCAAAACGAGGTATGTTATGTATCTCATTTTTTAAAGAAGCTTTCTGAGCTTTTTATGAAATTATTTATTCTGTGGCTTCTTCTTTTTAGGGTTTAGGAAGTTCTTTGCTCCATAGGTAATTTATATAATACCATAGTTTTATTTGGTGCAATAGAAATACTAATTCTGTAGAACTGGAATTTGAGGCTGGTTAAGATTGAGATTTATGTGTGTTTAATTCTTGAGATTTAGACTGTAGATTTACAGTGTGGTATATATATGGGTATGGGTTTCTCTTCTTTGGATCACAGTCTAATATAAGACTTCCCAAGTGTCTGTCACTAGGATACATCTGGGCCATACAAATTGACGGTATGGACAGAGACCTCGTCATATGGTAGTTCCTAGATGCCAATTGATATAGAAGGGTTGGTTTGGAATCCTACAAATTGACCAAGTAAACCAAGACTTGAATATTTCCTTTTATTCACATTCATCTGGTAAATTTTGATAGTTGAAGATTTTATAGACTGGTTCTGTTGGAAGTTTTGCCAGATAAGAAAATTTAGGGTTTTTGTTTTATTCTTAAGCTGCCAAGACTTTATAATTTTGTACAGCTCTAATTTTGCACAGTTTGTATTTAAACATATAAATATATGGATACATAAAAACATTTTCTGACTAATTTAAAAGAGAACCATGTAGTTCCTAAATGGAATTAGTGTTTAAGTATCGTTTGTTGTGTTACGGAGAAAACTTACTGTGTTTAATTCCTTATTGATCTTACAGCATTTTTTTTACACAGATTGTTGTTATGAAACACAACATGCTGATTTGTGTTATTTTACCCCAGAAATAATCTGAGCTACTTAAGTTTACCACATAAGCCATTTTGTGTTGTATATTTCAGTATTGGATGGTTACGGTTATTACATCATTGCCTTACTCACATCAGTGATCTGGAAGGAATGATGGCCAGTGCAGCTGCTCCCACTGCTAATCTGCTACAGACTTGTGCTGCCTTATTGATGTCCCCATACTGTGGAATGCATTCACCTAACATCGAGGTCGTGCTTGTAAAGATAGGACTGCAGTCCACTAGAATTGGCCTGAAGCTTATAGACATTCTTCTGAGAAACTGTGCAGCATCAGGCAGTGATCCTACAGGTGACAGTTAACTTTGATAGTTTAAGTTATACCTGTCTGCCAAATAATGATGGTTGAATTATGTGATCTCTGTAATTTAGCTTGTTTCTGAAATTAATTTCCTTTATGGTTTTCAATGTTTTAGGGGTTGGTTTGTTATTTTTGTTGTAATTTATAGAAGAGTTATTTTTAATTAACAATTTAAAATTAAATTGAGCAAATCTTCTTATCCCATTTGCTGATCGAACAAACTTTCTTTTGGTTCTTTATGGCAAGATTTGAACAGCCCTTTACTTTTTGGAAGACTGAATGGACTCTCTTCCGATTCTACAATAGATATTCTTTACCAGCTTGGAACAACTCAGGATCCAGGAACAAAGGACAGGTATACGTTGATCTTGTTTTTTGTTTAAGGACACACATACACACAATCACATAAGGACACACATACACACAATCACATGGTAGTCAGTATTACTTGTAATTCTTTCTCCTTAGAGCATTTCATAAAGGTTAAGACTGTTGATTACATTGCACATTTACCTGTGTGCCTTACCTGATACTACTACTAGAGATTTTTGTGAACATTTAACATAAATCTTTATGTATTTGGACATATTTTAAGCAAATTTGAACTCAAATAGAATTTTTAATGTTATGTTTTCATTGGAATGAAATAAAATACTAGATATTTCTATGCGAACAGTGTTGTGATGAGATCTTTATAAGTTGTAATGGTCTCATAATCATACTTCTGTCTTCGGTAGTATTTACTAACTGTCTGAATATAGGAATATTGTGTCCATATTAGGTGCGAAGACTGTTTTGACAATGGCAATAGTATTTGTTTTGATTGCTTATTATTATTTATAATATTCATTGACAGCTTTTCATTAGACTCTGCATTTTTCTCTCTCCTACCACAAAGTTAAACACTATCATACCAAGTAAATAACATCTAAACATTTCACCTAGATGTTTAGTGATGTTTTAGTGTAGGTAATTTTTAGATGAGTTTTACTAATGTAGTTCTTTTCCTTGATGTCTTCTACCTTCAAATTGATAAGAATTCCCAAGTATTTTTGAAACATGTTTTTATTGGTAAATTTTTGAGTGATGATTTGGCTTTTTTTTGATACATATCCTTTATATCAGAAGAACATTTATAGAGTACGTAACTCTATAAACAAATCTTTTGTTTTCTGAGTTATGTCATCCTTTAATATTTTCATTAGCATTTGAGAACATTAGATATTTTATTGATTTATATATAAATTACCAAATTATTAATTTTTGTGGGTACTTAACTCATAAGTATTTACTAAGTAGCTGCTATATGCCTGGCCAGATATGAGAGTGACCAAGTTCATTGAATCCAGCTTTTGGTTTGAGGAGTCAGGATACCATCACTCACAAGGGAAGATTTACATAGGTCAGACTTGGGAGTATATAGTAGAGTGTCAGGCATGGAAGATGCCTCGTAAATATTGATACTTTAACCACTGATAATGTAATGGCTTTTATTTATTTTAGGCTAGTTGCTTTTATATTTTCTGATTAAAAATGTTTAAATGACATTTAACCAAGTAAACTTATTTTCAGTGTGTGACTTCAAAATATTAAATAAGCTGATTTCCATTAAGCTTTTTCCCTTACATGAATTACATGGTCATTATATTTAAAAATAGAAATTTAAAAAAAAATATTTTTTGATAAAAGAAATTTGTGCCAAGTTTGAATTACAGTGATTAAGAGGGTTAAAAAGAATATAAAAAATGAGTTTTAAATATTTTTCTGGAACAGTTTTCTTAAAATCTCTTACAGTTATTTGATTCTTTAATAGTTTTATGGTTTTTATCATAAGAAAATTGCTGTGAACAAAGTTGTTTTTACTGCATAATGCTTTTAAAAATGTAACTGTTTTAGAACTGACATAATAACAAGATTGTTGGTTTCTATGGATTGAGAAAATCTTACTCCTCCCTAATTGCTTATCTCTCTTCTCTTTTTCTGTCTTCTCTTAATTTCCTCTCATACAAAATTAATTAGCATTATTTACTTTACTACCCCCATTTCTTTTACCCTGAAGCAAAGAATCTTTTGATCTAAACTAGAAATGTGAAAACAAACAAAAATATAAACACCATGTTTTAAGAACTCTTATCCCATTTTCTGTATTTTACATAAACTCCAAAGCCTTATTGCTTTAAAAAGTATTGTTCTCAGTCAGTAGCCCCCTGCTCCAGGGTGTTGAGGGTAGGGTGGCACTTGAAAAAAAAAAAGTGCATATGTTGGGGCTTTATTCTGTTTTCACAGTGAAGGGGGATGGGTGGCTACTACTGGTATTTAATAGTTGGGGGCCAGAGCTATGGCACATGCCGTATTGCAGAGAGAAGAATAAGCACCAGACTACTGCTCTCTGTTGTGTGGATTCATTACAAAATAAAATTTACAAGAGTGAATTTGTTAAGCTTTGTATCCTATAATTTCAGATAGTGATAGGTTTTTTTTTTAAACAAATGAGTTAAGAAATTAATCAGTATTTATAAAATTTGTAAAATTATGTTATTTCAAACACTTTCATCAGTTGAGATTAGTAAGGTTATGGGAAAACTAGAACTACCACATTCTTTATCCTTATATAACTTCCTTTTCCTTCCTATCTTAAGATTAAAATTACCGAAAACAGTTAGTATATTATTCTCACATACACGTTGCTTACATGTAATGGTGATATTTATCCAAATTAAATGTTGATTGTGGTATAATTGGTTATTTGAATTCATTTTCTTTTAAGAATCCAGGCCTTGTTAAAATGGGTCAGTGATTCTGCAAGAGTGGCTGCTATGAGGAGAAGTGGCAGGATGAGCTACATGTGCCCTAACTCTTCCACAGTAGAGTATGGTCTTCTCATGCCATCTCCTTCTCATCTTCACTGTGTGGCAGCCATTCTCTGGCATAGTTACGAACTGCTTGTAGAGTATGATTTACCAGCACTGCTGGACCGAGAGCTCTTTGAGTAAGTATTATTTTTGAAATCCTTTTTTTTCCCCAGTACTAGATAAAGCTTTACAGGTTTTCACTTGATGAAACAGTATTTTATATGCCTATTTGGATAATAATAATACTTTGAAAGTAGTAGTTGAATATAGTCAGGTATAGTTTTGAAATTAGATGTCACACAAATTTAATTAATTTATATTCATGTCATTGCCTGGTTTTCCCACCTAAAAACAGAGTGTTTTAATGTATGTGTTCCTCCAGTTTGTAGTACTGTTTATGCATTTTTGCAAATTTAACCACCAGAATTTTTTTTTTTTTTTAATAGGCTCCATGGCCAGCCTGGAGCCCAGTGCAGGGCTTGAACTCATGACCTTGAGATCAAAACCTGACCTGAGATCCAGTTGTCAGATGCTTAACTGATTGAGCCACCCAGGCCTCAAACCCATCAGTTTTTGTTTTTATCTTTAATGTACAACTAGGGAGAAAAAGTATAGCTGGAAATTTTGAAAGAGTTACTACTTCAGAGAGTTTTTATGGTTAGTTTTTTTTTACTACTTTTTAGATATCTGATACAGTTCTTCTGGAAGTTTCCACTTACCACATTTCTTTACCATACTCAGCTAAAGCTTTGCTGAACTTATGCTTGATAAGTGCTAAATCTATAATAGAATATCATATTTATTTCTGAGGAATTCATGACTCTTAAAAGATTGGCCTTTGGTCCTTAGATAGTCTGTCATTTTCATATTTGGCCTTCTCAGTTGGCATAACCCAGAACTTACTAGTGAAACTCCCTAATAGTTTTTGATTTGCACATGTAAATTTAAGCCATCAGTCATTTCAAATTCAGTCTAAACATTTCTTTTGTATAGTTTTTCAGTGTTCCTTTATGTGACTTTTTTGAGGTCACACAGAGAATGGTAGATCCATTTTAATATAGATCTCTTGTTTTTTTTTTACTCATTTTACAAGTCTAACTTTGTCTACTTAAATACGTAAATAATATATATCACAAGCAGTCTTCCTGAAATCTTACAATGTCATAATATTTTATGTCAAATAAAATGTATAATTTTATAGATTTTATAATTTTATAGAGTATAGGTTGATTTCATATAGAAGTATTAAAAACAATGAGGTCTTTCTAAAGATACATATGTAGTGTTAACCTGGCATCTTTTATTCCCCTAGGTTACTTTTTAATTGGTCCATGTCTCTTCCCTGCAATATGGTTTTGAAGAAAGCTGTTGACAGTCTACTTTGCTCCATGTGTCATATACACCCAAGTTATTTTTCTTTGCTCATGGGCTGGATGGGAATTACCCCTCCTCCAGTGCAGTGTCATCACAGACTGTCCATGACTGACGATAGCAAAAAGCAAGATCTTACTTCATCCCTAACAGATGACTCTAAAAATGCACAAGCACCTCTTGCACTAACTGAATCACATTTGGCGACCCTTGCCTCGTCTTCTCAATCTCCAGAAGCGATCAAACAGTTATTGGACTCAGGTTTGCCTTCTCTTCTTGTGAGAAGTCTGGCTAGTTTTTGCTTCAGTCACATTTCTTACTCAGAAAGCATTGCTCAGTCAATAGATCTTTCCCAGGACAAGCTCAGGCGGCATCATGTTGCACAGCAATGTAATAAGATGCCTGTCACAGCAGACCTGGTTGCTCCTATTCTTAGGTTTTTGACAGAAGTTGGCAGTAGCCACGTTATGAAAGACTGGCTCGGTGGGTCTGAAGTCAATCCACTGTGGACAGCACTTCTGTTTTTACTGTGTCACTCTGGGTCTGCTTCTGGAGGACATACTTTAGGTGCCCAGCAGACTAGTGCAAGATCAGCCTCTCTTTCTTCAGCTGCTCCAACAGGACTGACCACTCAACAGAGGACAGCAATTGAGAATGCGACTGTTGCATTCTTTCTGCAGTGCATTTCATGCCACCCTAATAATCAAAAACTGATGGCCCAGGTAAGATTAGAAAAATTGGTTTATTATTTTAGGCATCTTATTTTAATACACTGTTAAATAACACTAATGAAATTAGTTGAGAAATTTAAACCATAATTAAAGTCCTGACCATATCTGCTCCCTCCTCCCCTCAAGTATCACATATTCCTTTTGATGAGATAATGGGCAAATTCATGGTGATTCTAGCTATAATTGACATGTTGCTCCTTTTAAACTCCCCTTCCCCTCCAGCCCCTGCCCCCATCCAGTAAAAAGAACAAGCCAAGAACAGCACTTCAGCTTCTGAAAGATGAGTGACCACTTGAGGGTGGTCATCGAGCATCTCATCTGCAGTGAGGCTTTGTACATTGTTGAAACTGGATTGCTACAACTATGGTTTGCTTCTAATGAAATAGCCATTAGGGTAGTTTTCAGATAGGAGACTCTTGACAAAACACAAGAAATGACTTTATTATAGTAAGTCCATGGGGCCAAAATCTTGAAAGCTAGAATTATTTCAAGAATAATTCTATTCTAGTTGATTTTTGCCAGATTCTGTTCCTTTCTAGCTGTTTTGACTTTCATCAGGTTGTTTAACCTGTAGAATGGGAATGATAGATACCTGCCTCAAAGATTGTTTTTGAGACAAATACCATAAGGTATATAAAGTAACTACCATAGATCCTGTCTCTGATCTGGTAGGCACCAATAAGTAGGAATCAGGTTTTTTTTTAACTCCCTAATTTAGAGTGCTTATTCAGAACAGATTTTATTACAATCTAGAGGGATAGTTACAATAATTTTCCAAAAAATATGGAACGATTTATTGAGAAGAATAACGAGATATCTTGCTGTCCAAAGTAATTATTGTGAAACTGTATCTGCTTAGTGTGCCTAATTATAGGAAATGGTTAGATTATCAATTTTAACCAAGGCCATGAGTATTTGAAAATTTGGCTCGTGCCTCTGGATAGCATGAAAACTTTGTGACTTGTTGCTTTCTGGCTTAATTTTCATCTCTCAGCTTCTTATTAAGGCTTTGTGTTATATTTTAATACCCTTTTCCCCATAATTTTTGTTGTATTGTAACCACATTGATATTGACTAAAGTTAAAGGTAACTTGGTTATGCTAGGTATTTATTATGTGAAAACCCTATGATTTCTCTTATTCACAGGAATTTTCTGTGAGGATAGTCTTTTTTATTCTTTAAAGTACAAAGCTGCAGGTAAATAGTGCACTTAACTTTTTAAATCTCTTTACTTGCCAGGTTCTCTGTGAACTTTTTCAGACATCTCCTCAAAGAGGGAACCTTCCAACATCAGGGAACATTTCAGGGTTTATACGTAGATTATTTTTGCAATTGATGCTGGAAGATGAGAAAGTGACAATGTTTCTTCAGTCTCCTTGTCCAGTGAGTATTTAACATTTCAATAAATTTTAATAATTAGCTGTGTGCAAAGATGTTTCATAATTTCATATCAGAACCTAGAGTCACCTCTGCATCTTAATTTCTAACATAACAAACTGAAACTAGAATAACCTTTATACGTAATAATAGGTCTTTAAAAATCTCTTTTGGATTACCCTCCTTGTGATGAATAGCCTGATTATACCCTACCATGAAGAGTATCATTTGTTGGGGGGAAAAGTGACTGATTATTGGGTATAGTGGTGCTGGTACAAAAGTTGACCAACAAAGCAAATACCAAATGTACCACAGTTTAAAGTATATACAAAAACAACCCTTTATATTTTGTGTGCATTTAAAATTTTTTCTTTTTTCGCTTTTGAAATTGTTTTATAATCATTTATGTATAAAAAAAAAAAACCCACTTCTTGATTTCTTTTGAATTTTCAGCTGTATAAAGGTAGAATTAATGCCACAAGCCATGTCATCCAGCATCCAATGTATGGAGCAGGCCATAAGTTCCGAACACTTCATTTGCCAGTCTCAACAACATTATCGGAAGTTCTTGACAGAGTGTCAGGCAAGTCAGATTTAAGTATTAATTTTTCTTTGACTTTATGTTAGATTATATAGAATTTTGTTACTTTTTATAACTTTATTTTACTGTATTACTCACTCAGCAACCATTTAATGAACAGAAAAGGTCAGTGTATCTTCACATTTCGAAGCATGAGTAGGAAGCTGATGAAGGGGACAAAATGTATAATACATTCTTGTACCCGTAGTTCTTTTGGTGTGGTGTGTGTTCTGTGAGGTAATGACAGAATGGACAGTTGGAAATGTTGACAAGCCTTAGGAGGCCGTGATGGACTTTTCTTGCAATAAGGGCTGTCTTATAATAGATGATTTGCAGGCTATAAGTTGGGATGACAGGACTCTAACAGACATTTACAGATCTCAGGACGAAATGAATGGTCAAGCAGTGAAAATGAAATAGGTAGATCTGACTGGTGACCTTACTGTTTGTAGTAGTGAAAAAAACAGAGAAAAATTTTCCCTTAGGTTCTTGCTTATATTCTAAGATGATTATTCTAAGCCATTCTAAGATGATGCCTTTGAAGGGCATATAGGTTATTAAAATAAAAACAGTTTTTGGTGGCAGAATGCATATCTCCTCTAGACAGTTTGATTTTATTGCCTCTCAGAAATCCTGTGAATGAAATCAGTGATGAATTGATGGAGTATCTTCTTTCTCTAAGCACAGTAATCAGCCCTGAGGGTAGAAGAGAAAGCAGGGCACACACTCTGCCCCTCAGAGTGCTCTGATCTTATGTATGCTGTCAGATTAAAAAATAAATGAAATTTAAGAATGTTTGCATTCTAATACAAATATAAGTATGCTTCTGTCTGTATCCAGATACCTAAGCTTACAACTGTAGAAAGTTAGGAGTAAATATCTCAGAAAAAACTTATGTCTATTTATCAGTGGGAAATAGAAATCTAAGCTTAGAATAAAAAACCAGATTGAAGAGATTTCAGAGTTGTCACCACACAGAGATAACAGGTAGGTTAAACCGTGAGAACGGATGTGATTACTATGAGAAAATAAGGTAGAAAAGAATCTTTTTTGGCTTTAATCACTGCATCTAACCCAAATGTGTATATAATACTCTAATTCTTTTCTTTTTACAAGTTATCCAGTAAAATATTAGAGTATTATTATAACTGCATAAATAACATTTGTTCTTATTTGAAGATGTCTACCTTATCCTGGTACAGCTAAATTTTTTTGAAAATTTGATTTTACAGACTTTTTTTTCTATCATAGCCTTGAAATTGTTCGTTCTACATGGTGAAGAAAAAAATGCATAATTAATTAAATGAAAAAAGGACAAGTGGGGAAGAGTACTGAAGTTCAGTTGTGGTTTCTTACATTTAACTTGATAATGGAAAAGTAGTAGTAGTAGACATTATTGCGAAACAACTGGAAAATTTTTTTTTTTAAGATTTTATTTATTTATTTGAGAGAGAAATTCAGGGAGACCATGATGGGGAGAAGGTCAGAGGGAGAAGCAGACTCTCCATCGAGCTGGGAGTCCGATGCAGGACTCAATTCCAGAATTCCGGAACCATGACCCGAGCCAAACATTGTAGTACTGTTTCCTTATTCTGGAGTAATATTCCTTCTTGATATGCATGTTGTGAAGACCAGATTACGTGTTGGTGGCAAGCACATTGAACTGTACCTAAAATAAAGGAAATTTAGTGGTAATAGCTTTTCATTGCCTTGAGAGGTAATACCACTGTAATTTGTAATGTTTTCTAGAGATGGGAGTTTAAGTATCCTGGCTTATGAATGGTGGTGATTTCCTTAAATTGATATCAGCAAGGATTAAATATCAGGCTTTACCTCATCAGTTTCTTCTAAATGCATTTACATTCTACCCATGTTAGTGATAATATCTTGTGTAATATTTGTTTCAAAGTATTTGTTGCCTCCTTCTTAATGACTTTGAAAACCAGTGTATTTTAGGTAATATTTTCTTACAGATACACCAAGTATCACTGCTAAACTAATTAGTGAACAGAAAGATGACAAAGAAAAGAAAAACCATGAAGAGAAAGAAAAAGTTAAGGCGGAAAATGGATTTCAGGACAATTACAGCGTTGTTGTTGCTTCAGGTAAGCTTTCTGTTTTTTATAGTTTTGATTTTGTTTGGGTTTTTATAAAATTATAACAGTATGTATTAATAGGAACTTCATGTAATAAAAAGTATTAATGCAAATTTATGCATATCATGCATGTATGCAAATTTATGCACATAATGCAAAGTATTAATGCAAACGTCTTGTAGTGATTTTTTTGTTTTGTTTTGGTTGTGTTTTTTTGTTTGTTTGTTTGTTTTTTATTTTTTTTTTTGGTAGTGATGTTTTAATACTGGATGTAAAAACGTAGCACCTGAAATCCGTTACTCATTGGCAGTGTAATTATTACACTTATTTTATTTTTTTTTAATTTTTTTTAATTTTTTTTTTTACACTTATTTTATATCTGAACCTTAATGTAGTTCATCAGATACTGAACATTTGTGAACTGTTTAGGTACTCATTTTAAGCTTGACAATGTACAGAGACTTGTACTCATACTGTCAGCTGAAGAAGATGACAAAATTTCCACGATAACTGATCATTTTGGAGGATATTTTCTTTAACATAAGTGAGATGATTTTAGTTCAAAGAAGATTGTTTAGTCCATGTTACTTCACTCCTCAAATAGGAGATCTCTGTACTGGTGGCATTTATTCTGTTTGAGACAAGAATTAATGCGAGATTCCTGCACATAGTCGCACAAAAATACTTGCTAGTAAAACGGGCAGTCATCTGTATCTTAGAGACAGTAGAATTTAGCATTGTTTTTTACTTTCTTGAAAATAGTTATAAACATGAAACCAGAATTAATGATGTGTCATAAAAGGCAAATAAAATTGGGAGATAAAGATCAGAAGAAATATTTCTCTCTTTTGGCATTAGTTAGAAATGTGATGCTTTTAAAAAATATTGTGAAAGTGTTCTTTTATTTCATTAGTGTGTTGGCTAGCTATAGAATCTTACTGATTCTTTTAGGGCTGAAATCCCAGTCTAAACGGGCTGTGTCAGCTACACCACCTCGTCCGCCGTCCAGGAGAGGGAGAACAATGCCTGATAAAATAGGAAGTGCTTCTTCAGGAGCGGAGACTGCCAACAAAATAATTACTGTCCCAGTGTTTCACCTGTTCCACAAACTCTTGGCAGGTAATGTTCACAATGTTTAAAAATTTAAAAAAAATTTTTTTGAAGACACGTTTGCCGGACTCCTGTTTAATCAAGTGCTCGAGATGAGATAAATGAGTTAGTGAGGTTTTGTCCTTACAGTGCTCTCTAAGAAAAATGAGAAGAAAAGGAATAACCTTCTACATATTCTTTTTAACGTTATAATGTTGCGTATTTACAGCTTAGTACTTTCCTAAATTTTGCTGTCAGTGGCTATAAAATCAGTAAAACTAATGTTTTAAAGAGTTCATAACAGGTTGTCCAGGAAGCAGTGTGAGGCAGATTTTGAAGAACTGGTTATAGCAGTGGAGTTCTTTGCCATACCACCGAGAGTTACGCAGTGTTTTCTCCCCAGGTGGTACACATCCTTTGACCAGTATGCTTCCCGTTGGTCAAAGTGATAGCCAGTTTATCTCCATTTTTGTGCTCTATTGTTACAATCAGGTTGCCACCTAACTGAAAGGATTTTCCTTCTTAGCTTTATGTTACTGCTTTATAGCAAAGAACAAAGTATGGCCAATAAACTGGATCGCTCTCTATTAAAAAATATTTTTTAAAGTTTATTATTATTTTTTAAGATTTTATTTATTTTAGAGAGAAAGAGGGAGAGAGAGTGCACAAGCCGGGGGGCGGGCAGAGGGAGAGAAAATCTCAAGCAGACTTTGTATTCAGCGCGAAGCCCTACGTAGGGCTCAATCCCATGACCCTAAGATCATGACCTGAGCTGAAATCCAGAGTCATATGCTTAACCAGCTGAGCCACCCAGGCGCCCCTCTTTCTCTAAAAAAGTTGTATCGAAATACAGCTATGCCTGTTTATTTGTGTGTTGTCCATAGGTGTTTTTGTGCCACAGTGGGAGAGTTAGTAGCTGCAGCAGAGACCGTAGTCTTCATAGCTTAAAATATCTATTATCTGGCCTTGTAGGGAAAAGATTTTGCCAACTCCAGATTTGTAGGGATTCTGTTTCTTTGTTTCTTAATTTGGCTCAGAAGATCTTGGTGGGATTTGGTTAGTGACTAACACTTTCTATAGATAGTATTATTCACATGCATTAGAAATAGATTTCTGTAAACTTCCCATGTGCTGATTTTAAATTGTTTTTAAGTTAGTGTCAGAATCAGACGCTTAAAGTGTAGTTCAGGAAAAACAGTAACTGACTAAATCAAACCACATAAATGTCTCCCTCTTGGATTCTAGATTTAACTTAATTATGTCATTTTTAGGCCAGCCATTGCCAGCAGAAATGACGCTTGCCCAACTCTTAACTCTCCTGTACGACCGAAAACTTCCTCAAGGTTACCGTTCAATAGACCTGACTGTTAAATTGGGATCTAGAGTTATCACAGACCCAAGTCTGTCAAAAACAGACTCTTTTAAAAGGTTACACCCTGAAAAAGGTATGTATGTGATATTCCTTTAAAGTTACAGTGCATGATCCAAGGAAGTAAGGATTTCTGTAGCTGATGACTTAATTTACTTTGTTTTTATTATATTAAGCTAATAAAATATTTTTCTTTATGATGGAATAATTTATAAATACAAAAAATTGCTGTTTTCACTAGAAATTAATCTTCATTTCTCTTAACAGCATCACTTATTTTATGAGAACATATACTTTATTAATAGCCTTTTGCATCCTGTAGTAGATTTAGAATATTTCCTTTGCTCAGTTTTCAGCAGGATTATTTGGGGGGTTTTTTAGTGTTTATAGAATCTGGTGATGTATAAACACACTAGCCTTTTGGTTTTCTTCTGTGAGTGATTCAAAGTTAAATCAGTATGGTGTAATTCTTAGTTTTCAGTTCGAGAAGTCTTTGTTGGTATTAAGTTTTTCCTAATTGGTTATTTCAGAACGTGATGTATGTATTGTTAGTATTTGCTTTGACTCTGCTGACTGGCTTATTTTTATGTACAATATAACTTACAAATACACCCTGAAGGACAGTGCTTCTCCAACTTTAAAATTATGCTTATAAATTACGTTTAGAACACTCTTAAAATGCAGATTCTTATTCAGTAGGTCAGGGATGGGACCTGAGATTCTGCATTTCAGAAGCTCTTAGATGATGCCGGTGCTCCTATGCCAGTGACCATACCTTGAGTATCAGGACTTTAGGAGGCAACATCAGAAATCATTTAAAAATTATTGTAGCATCTAGCCTTAAAGCTTGATCTGAGTAACCTAAGATATTTTGTTATGTAGAGAGGCGACAGTAAGATCTGTTTTGTAAATGAAAGATTATTATAAAAAGAGACCTTTTCTTACCTGTTACTTGTACTTTATTGTTCTAGATCATGGAGACTTACTTGGTAGTTGTCCAGAAGATGAGGCTCTCACTCCAAGTGATGAATGTATGGATGGGATATTGGATGAATCTTTACTTGAAACCTGTCCCATTCAGTCACCATTACAAGTTTTTGCGGGAATGGGCGGACTGGCTCTTATTGCAGAAAGACTGCCCATGCTATATCCAGAAGTAATTCAACAAGTAAGATAAGATTCCGAATTGAATATATCATCCCACGGCAAAGCCCTTTGTTCTCTTTGTTTGCTTTTTTGAAAAAACTCACTTGTGTTAACCTTTTGGGAGTACCTTTCTCTTACAGTCTTTGAGCATTGTGTAAGTCTTTCAAAGGTAAGCCTGTACAGAGCTTTTTATGAATTAGCTGGTACCAAAGAAGTGCTGAAGACCGAGCACATTTGCCAAACTGATTACGCTGCGGCATTTACTTTGATTTTATGGTCGTCACGCTGTAGTACTTTTATTTCTGTGCTTCTTTAGGCATATTAATTTTGGATATTACTGGCAATGGGAGAGTAAGATGGTAGTGTATACTGCTACCCAAATGTATTGTCTTTCTGCTTAACTTATTTTCCTGTTTTAGGTACCATTTCTATTTCAGGTAGCTTTAAAAAACATACTGCTTTAACCTCTTTACTGTTAATTAATGTCGCTGTCGGGGATGTGTGTATTTTCAGTGCTCTTTCATTAATAAGGAGGGAGTATGGCTTATGGGAAGTTTTAATTATAAAGCACTTTACGTTTATTGAATGAAGTAGAGGAATTATTCTCTGTAATTTCATGTACTTAGTATATATATATTAGTTTCCTAGGGTGCTGTAACAAAGGACCACAAACTGAATGGCCTAAAACAACAGAAATTGTTCTTTCACTGTGTAGGGAAGTTCGAGGTCTGAAATCAGGTTGTCAGCAGACCCATGGTCCCTGTGCAGGCTCTGGGGAAGAATCCATCCTTGTCTCCTTAGCCATTGGTGGTTGCTGGCACTAGGCATTCATTGGCTTGTAGCTGCATCAGTCCAGTTTCTGCTTATATTTTCACACGGCCATCTTTCTTGTCAAAGACATTGAAGACAACTGTCATTGATTTAGGATCCACCCTGATCATCTGCAGGGACCCTAGTTCCAAACTGATGTGGATTAATAAATGAATAAATAAGAGGGGAGAAGAAGGGAACATTTTTGCCTACAGTTCAGGCCAACGAATAAATGTAGAAGGAATGATGGAAAGTCACCATTTGGCAGCCAGTGTAGTAATCATTGTTTTAGGCAAGAATTTTTTTTAAAATGCTAATTCTAATTGATCAAAGTTTGGGGGGAAACAAGATATTTACATAACCTCAAAGACTCTGTCTACAGATTCTTAACTAATGACAAAGGATAAAATAGTAACTTTATTTATAAATAAATAAATGTATGGATGTATGTATCTGACTTTAAAGTAGAGATACTTGGCAGATCCCACCATACTCATGATATCATTTAATTCCTGATGTTTGGAAGCTTTTTAAAAATATGTCCCTTTTTTGGTGTTTTTATTCCTGTATTTTAAAGAGATCATTTAAAGTCACACCTTTAATTTGAACCTGATGTTGAAAACACAAATAGCCAAGCAAAAATTCTCTTTTTCTTCAGGTGAGTGCTCCAGTGGTAACTTCTACCACTCAGGAAAAGCCAAAAGATAATGATCAGTTTGAGTGGGTGACCATTGAACAGTCAGGGGAACTAGTTTATGAAGCCCCAGAAACCATTGCAGCTGAACCTCCACCTATCAAATCAGCAGTACAGACCATGTCTCCCATTCCTGCCCATTCTTTGGCTGCTTTCGGATTATTTCTTCGTCTTCCGGGCTATGCTGAAGTGCTACTGAAAGAGAGAAAACATGCCCAATGCCTTCTTCGACTGGTGTTGGGAGTGACGGATGATGGAGAAGGAAGTAAGTGTTTAGAATTAGTAATGAAGTTTAGCATAGGTTGTGTAAAAGTTACTCAGCTCAGTGCCTGTTACTCATTATTTGTTTATTTCACAATAAAGTTACTAGATCCTTTGTTGCTGGTAGTTTCATTCTAATGATACAGGTAACAAGTCCTAAAGAATCTTCTTTTTCTTTTTTTTAAAGATTCTATTTATTTATTTGACAGAGAGAGACACAGCGAGAGAGGGAACACAAGCAGGGGGAGCGGGAGAGGGGGGAGCGGGAGAGGGAGAAGCAGGCTTCTCGCTGAGTGGAGAGCCCGATGTGGGGCTCGATCCAAGGACTCTGGGATCATGACCTGAGCCGAAGGCAGACACTTAACCGACTGAGCCACCCAGGGGACCCCAAGAGTCTTCATTTGCATTACTTTATTCATTCAAAATGCATTCACTGTTTGTGTAACCGCCGGGCACCATCAGAAGTGGTGGGAAGTGAAGCAGCTACTTACATTTGCGCTCACGTCGCTCATGCTTTCCAGTAGTAGCAACAGGCAGTATAGACAAGCAGACTTAACAAGTTGCAGAAGACTTGCGAGAGCTACAGGATTGTGAAGGCTCACAGGTGTGAGACTGTTTCCTTACTACCCAGCTGTGTGAATAAAGTGGCAGAGTAATTTTTAGTAGGACCTTGAAGGATAGTCTATTCAGGCTGAGATGAGCTAGAAAGAAGATGATTTGAGTAATGTTTGTGTGCTCAGATTATACGAGAGAGGATAAGTTAGCTGATGAAAACTTGCATAAAAAGCACTGAGAGCTCATTCTAAAAACTATTATTGAAAACAGATCATGGAAAGTCGTACTAAGAACTTGAGGTTTTATCCTGAATAGTAATAAAAATTCACTAAAACATACGAACCAAGTCATGACATGATAATTTTTCTTAAGAAAATGAATCTGGAAGCAGTGTTTCAACTAAAGAGAATAGAATGTAGAAAGTAACATTATAGAATAATTATTTTGTAATGTGATAATATTACAGAATAATAATAAGCTATGGCATTTGTTTCCATTGGGTTGGCAATTTTATTTAATATAAGGGAACATTAAAGAAAAGTCATAATTGAGGGCAGCCTAGCAAGTAGATTTTCAATCAGTTTACCTATGCTTCTTCAGTTAATGACCATCCCATTTGAAAATTAATAATTGGGGCTCCTGGGTGGCTCAGTCCAGTAGGCTTCTGCCTGCGGCTCGGGTCATGATCCCAGGGTCCTGGGATTGAGTCCCTCATTGGGCTCACTGCTTAGTGGGGAGTCTGCTGTTCCCTCTCGCTCTGCTGCTTCTCTCTCACTCTCTCTCTGTCAAATAAATTTAAAAAAAGGAAAAAAAAGAATAATTGTTCCTAATTTTTAAATCACATTGTTTTGATTAGAGGTGAAATCTGTCACATGCTGGTGAGAATACTGTTAAAACCTTTACTACAGAGTATATTTAATCTAATAAAGTTATGTGAATTTATTTGTAGATCCTGTATCTGAAGCTATTGAATATTTAAATACATATTTTACAAAAAGCACATTCTTTTCTTTTGAATTTTCATGTTTATGGAATTCTTTAAAAATGTGACATTGGGGGTGCCTGGGTGGCTCAGTGTGTTAAAGCCTCTGCCTTCGGCTCAGGTCATGATCCCAGGGTCCTGGGATGGAGCCCCGCATTGGGCTGTCTGCTCAGCAGGGAGCCTGCTTCCACCTCTCTCTCTGCCTGCTTCTCTGCCTACTTGTGATCTCTGTCAAATAAATAAATAAAATCTTTTTTTAAAAAAATGGTGACATTGGGACACTTGGGTGGCTCAGTCGGTTAAGCATCTGCCTTTGGCTCAGGTCATGATCCCAGGGGCCTGGGATTGATCCCACCCGGCTCCTTGCTTAGTGGAGATCCTGCTTCTCCCTCTGCCTGTTACTACCCTGTTGTGCACACCACATGCTCTCTCTCTATCAAATAAGTAAAATCTTTTTTTAAAAGATGGTGACATTATTTTAAATGTTTTTTGTAATAACTTATTAAATTATATCCTAAATAGTCTTGGTTGTTTGGTTTCATGTATAAACTATATACACCTATTTTAATAGATCAGGTTTGTTTGCTTGTTTTTTAAGATTTACGTATTTGAGAGAGAAGAGTGGGAGGGGCAGAGGGCGAGGGAGAGAAAATCTCAAGCAGACTATGAGCTGAGATCATGACCTGAGTTGGAAACCAGGTACCAGAGATTAGGAATTTCTAATTATTTCATCTGATTTTTTAATTTAAGTAGATAAAGGGATATATTTTATGGCACTCTTATCACACAATGGTAGGTATAACCCAGCAGAAAATCGTCTTTATGCCATTTCACCCCCCCCCTTTTAGTGAATATACGCTGAATATACGCTATTAAAAAGTGTAATTCTGATATCCATTGTCTCTTCCACCGTTCATATAGTGGTGGTTTTTATTTTGGTTTGGTTTGGGTTTTTTGCACTTAACATTCCTTTCTTTCTTTTTTTTTAATAATTTTTTAAAGATTTTATTTATTTATTTGACAGAGAGAGAGAGATCACAAGTAGGCAGAGAGGCAGGCAGAGAGAGAGGAAGAAGCAGGCTCCCTGCTGAGCAGAGAGTCCAATGTGGGGCTTGATCCCAGGACCCTGAGATCATGACCCGGGCCCAAGGCAGAGGCTTAACCCACTGAGCCACCCAGGCACGCCTTAACATTCCTTTCTAAAGCTAGGTGTAATACCAAAGTAATATCATAGACAGATAAATGGTTTCACTCTTTTCATTATCTGTTCATGGTTGAAACTATTCTCAAGGCAATCAGGTATTTTAAGTGCTTCTATTTTAGATTTTAGGTTTCCATTCAATTTCTGATTTCTAATAATCATGACAGTCTATAACTATTAATTATCATATCAATATATTTCAGCTTTAATTTGTTTACATATACTATGTCTTAAAGAGGTCTTCCAGACACTTCTTATTATTACATTTTTCAGGTATTATTCTGTTTGTGGTCTTTGTGTTGTTTTTTAAATAAATTTAATGATATATGGCATGTTGTCACTATTAATTTGTGACCCTGTATGTTGTTCCTTATTGTGTTCTTAAGTATTTCTAACTTTGAGTTCTCTTTTCTTGATCTAGGTCATATTCTGCAATCTCCATCAGCCAATGTGCTTCCAACTCTTCCTTTCCATGTCCTTCGTAGTCTGTTTAGTACGACACCATTGACAACTGATGATGGTGTGCTTCTAAGGCGGATGGCATTGGAAATTGGAGCACTACACCTCATTCTTGTCTGCCTTTCTGCTCTGAGCCACCATGCCCCACGAGTTCCAAACTCTAGTCTCAATCAAGCAGAGGTAAGTTCAATTTTATTTATTTAGGTTGTGAAAAAATTAAGTTAAATTCTTGGAGTACAGAGTAGGGTTTTTCTGAAATAGTATTCCAGAGACTTGTGTCTTCCTTTTTTGTTTGTAAAAGGATATTTAAAAGAGAAACTATGAACTAAGTGTTTCTTCTCTATTGGGCTCTTTTAGAAGCCATAAGTTAATCCATCTACTTGACAAACAAAGATGTAATAGCTAAAGAAGCTTTCCCATTTACCAGGATATGCTGAATTTATACTGTGATCTCTCCTTTTCTTGAACTTTAGAGAATCTTGCTATTTAATTGGAGCTTCTAGCTAGTTCAGAAAGATAAGGGAAGAAAGAAAGAAAAAATAAACCTCATTATTTCAAGATGTTTTGAATGTGTTTCTAGAAAATCCAAAAATAATTAATGGCATAAGTGAGTTTAATAGGATACAGTGTCCAGGTTCAGTATTTAAAATAAATATACCAGCAAGAAACATGAACTTTTTTTGTTAAATTTTTTATAAACATATAATGTATTTTTAGCCCCAGGGGTACAGGTCTGTGAATCGCCAGGTTTACACACTTCACAGCACTCACCATAGCACCTACCCTCCCCAATGTCCATAACCCCACCACCCTCTCCCAACCCCCCTCCCCACAGCAACCCTCAGTTTGTTTTGTGACATTAAGAGTCTCTTATGGGGGCGCCTGGGTGGCTCAGTGGGTTAAAGCCTCTGCCTTCGGCTCAGGTCATGATCTCAGGGTCCTGGAATCGAGCCCCGCATCGGGCTTTCTGCTCAGCATGGAGCCTGCTTCCTCCTCTCTCTCTGCCTGCTTTTCTGCCTACTTGTGATCTCTGTCTGTCAA